>NW_005842522.1:85710-130882 GCF_000455745.1 Alligator sinensis
AGGCGGGACTGGACGGACGGGAAGAGCGAGTGCGGGTCACCCCCGCCTGGCGCCCAGCCCAGCCCAGCCCAGCCCCTCGCCCGAGGAGCAGTTGTCACCGAATCGGACAACAGCCGGGCTGGAAGGGACCTCCGCAGGACGTCACGGCCCGGCCCGTCCAGCCCAGCCCCTACCCAAAGCGGGACCAGCCCCAGCAATGTCGATTCCCGTGTAAAACGGGTTGCGAGACCCCTGCGGCTTGGCTGCAACGGATCAGGACGTGGAGACAAAGCTAAGGGGTGTGGGGAGGTCACTCACTTTGCAATAAGCATCCCAGGGGTTATTCATTCCCTCCTTCCTGTTACACCATTGCACAGGGCAGAAACTAGTCTCTTCCACTCCTCTCTATTAATTGCTGCTGTCTCCATCTGCTCTATGTTATTCAGACCAGCTGCTCTGCTGTCCCGGCTAAGGTGATGTGCAAGTATCACAGAGAAAATCTGCCCCCAAACCACCTGCTGACTATCACATTCACTACAGCAGTGATGCCCAATCTTCCAGCCCCACAGGCCAGATCCAGCATGGGGTCAGCATTTGGGGTCAGTCCACGGGTGCAATAGAGCATGCCAGCCCAGCCCTGCACACTGGATCGACACAGAGAGACCCCACACGTTGGCCCTGGCTCCACACACCAGATCTGACTGTAGGGCCACCCGGGCACTGGCAACGTCTGGTACTTGGGGCCATGTCCTCTGATCAGCAGGGCTCCTCACAGGCGGGAGGATGGCTCTGCAGGGAGGATTCAGCCTACGTACCAAAGGTTGAGCACCACTGCACTAAATTATCAAAGCACCTAATAGTTGTCACCACATAACAGAGACTTACACAGGATCTAGTTTCCTCTCCTTCCCCAAAAACTAGAGTAGGAAGATGTTTTATGGCTGTGGACAGACACGCATGTGAAGCACTTCAAATACCACCATGAAAAAAGCGCTCCTCATTTGGAGTGCTTCAGTACTTTACAAATGTATAAGCCCCTCACAGTTAAAGCATCATGTAATGTACAGGGGTGAGCCTACTGCATCACGTCACATTGAGGGCACTATCGAGCAGGTATCCTAGCACACCTGGGCAGTGGAGTTGGGAGTAAATCGCAGAAGGGCCGCCGAGGGGTGCGAGTACGGTGGGAAAGGAACGCTGCAAGATGCATCTACTAGGCTTGATTAAAGGGAAGCACATCAAGTTCATGTTTCATCCATTGTCATTTTTTATATGGTTTGGGTTATTAGTATTGCTTCAGCATTGTGTGCTGTCTCCACCCTCACATTTTTTTAAAATACTTGGAGCGCTACAAATACAGCATCTAGCCATGCCCTAAATTCCCTTGTTATGCCAGGGTAAGCCCTATTAGATTGATTTTAGCCTGAGCTGAATCAAGTCCAGACCAGCAGGACTATGTCATTTAAACAGCCTGCCAAATTCAGACTGTATCCACTCCATAACAGATTTGGCCGTTTCCCACTGTGAGGGTTTTTTCACTCTTTTTACTGTATTTAGACTGGTTTGACAGCCTTTGTGAGAGTAGTGTTAGACCAGGAAAACAAACTGAGCCAGTGCGGTTTCATCAGAAGTCATACATAGAGGTGCTGGAAGCCCTGGGGAAGCTGAGGGAAGTGTCTATGAGATGAACGTCAACTAGCAAAATCCAGAATAGTCATTGGGGCACATTATTGATGGAAAGAGTTAATGCTTCTCTCTCAGACTGCAAGATGTTAAGCATCCTGAAGAAACAATCATGACCTCTTCAAGAAACAGTCATTTATTGTTAACGAATTGCCCGATACCACATTGCACTCTTTACTGGAGAGCTCCGTGTTCACCTGGATTCTCCTGTCTCTTGGATCAGTTGGATCTCTTCCAGCCTGGGTTCAGACCTTGCTAGAAATGGAGATGGCATTAGTAACCTTAGCTGATACTCTCTTTTCTTCAAGCAGTGGATGGTTAAAATAAAAATTGAGTGTCATATCAGTAGCTTTGTCAGCAGCCTCAGATGTGGCTGACTTGCAGAAAGGAACAGGGCTGTTCTTTAATGTTCCAGGCTTTCCTTTAGAGAAGTCTGAAAAGGTGGTATTGAATAGCTGCTGCTCATACAGGGTCCCACAGGGCTGCATGCCACCACACCACTTTCCTGGTGTGTATGGAATCCTGCAGAAGCATCAGCTTTCAATTTTCAGTTTGCTACCTGTATTTCATCAGATCTGGATAGCACTTTCCCTGCTGCCTGGCTGATAACTGGAAGCGACTCACTTGATGCTGATTGACAGGGGAAAGTAACATGAGAAATGAATGGAAGTTGTATGTGCTCCATCTATTACAGGCCTGTGTCTGAGCTGACAATCCTGAAGTGTTTTTTATGCCCCCAAGGGGCCTTGGATTCTCAGGTAGCAATGATGGCTCATTTTCCTTCAGATAACAGAAGAGGCTGGATTTCCCTTGTTGACCGACCTCACAGCAAATAGCCTGGCCCTTATCTTTGAAAGCCAGGCTACAATATGCTATACATGAAACTGTACTTGGAGACTGTTCTGAAGCTTTAACTACTAAATGGTGGAACAAGTCAGGAGGAGCATTGTAGGTGACAGGTGACTCACCTACAGCTCATTCCTCGCAGATGGGCATGACCTCACAGGCTTTTGCCCTCACCTTTGCAAGATCTCTCAGTCTTGCAGCAGTTCGTACGTTCTGTTATTCAACCCTACAGGCAGGTCGTGTTTACTTCCACCTTTTCCAGGGTTTCAGTGTCCTTAAACTCTTCCAACAAAGTCCAAACAATACTGGCCCTTGCCACCACACATTATTTCCCCTTTCTCCACTTTCACTCTTCTTTTCGGAGAATGATAACTCAGAGCTTCTTCATGGACTCCTCAACACAGTTTAAGCAAAACCCCAAATGAATTAAACCAAGCCATCCCCATTTTTCTTTCAGAATATCAACTTACAAAGAAAGCTACCTTACTCAAGCTACCTTGCCTTTTTCCCCCCCAACACAGCCACCAATTTCATACACATCTCTTAACACAAAGCTCCCACAGCTTCTTTTCAAATGAAAGATAACTACTCTGTAGGTACACCCAATAAACTTAGTCATCTTGAGGTTTGGCCTTGAGGGCTATTAGAGTTCCAGTTAATCCCCCCTCTGTCAGTATGTGATTTCTACAACTAATTTGCTGTGCAGTAAAGCATCACCATCTACACATGAGCAGCAATTAGGGTGCAGTAAACTAATTTAGTCCCATCAGATACAAGTGGTATCCAGCAGCGCAGTAAATTGCTGCACTTAAACTCATGTGTACATAGTAACATCAGGATTAGTTTACTCCAGCTCAAAATGAGGCAGAGTATAGTCAGTCACATTATTTGCATATCTAGACACACCCCCATTGCACCACATTGTGCCGGTACTACCTTCTCATCTGCTTTCAGGAGCAGTTCATGGTATTGACTCTAGAGTCATGGCTGGAAGAGTGTGAGGAGGAAGAAGGCAGAAAGCAAAGGTCACTATAATTATTTGGAAAAAATATGTCCCTTCCTTTTTATTAAAGTTCTGTAAGCATTTTACAAACTTGAATTACTTAAATCTCAGAGGCCCTCTTTGAGTTTGTATTAAATTCATTTTACAGCTGGGAAACAAGTGTTACATGTTAGTTATATGTTTTGCCTGAAGCTACACAATGACTCTCTGGTAGAAATAGGACTAAAAGCCAGGAGTCTTTAATTGCTTGCTATAAACACCGAGCATACTCCTCTCCAGCCCCAATGTTTGTTTAGCCCAGAATATATTTATTACTGAAAGAGAATGAACACATATGTTATCTCAGTAAGCTAGCAAATGCTGAAGTTTTGGCTACTTCTGAATAACTTTGTGGATTCTTGACTCTGAAACAACTGAGTAAACAAAGGCACAAGGCCACAGGATGGGCTGTAAAGGAGGAAGGGGGCTACTGCCCTTCAGCTGCCTCTTCAGTCATAATTGCACTGGCTATAAAGATGTATGTTGACTATAAAAAGCCAACATCTTACTGGATTGTATTAACAGGAATGTGACTGCAAATCGAGGGAAGTGATTCTTTTTTGGGCAGTGGTGAGACCTTACCTGGAGTACTGTGTCCAGTTTTGGGTGCCATGCTTCAAGTAAGATGTAAACAAATTAGAAAGAGTTCAGCTGATCTAAATGATTAGATGCCTGGGAAACGTGATTTATGAGGAAAAGCTGAAAAAACTGGGATTATTTATTCTGGAGAAGAGAAGACTGAGCGGTGTGGGATTTGATAAATTTCCTCAAATACCTGAACCAAGATTACAAAGTGGATGAAGATAGACTACTCTATGTGGATTTAGGGGACAGAACTAGGACCAATGGCCTCCAACTTCAGCAGAGGAAATTTAGGTTGGAAATTAGGAAGAATTTCTTCACTACAAGGGTGGTCAAGCATTAGAACAAGCTACCTAGAAAGGTTGTGGAATCTCTTTCCCAGGAGATATTCAAGCACGGACTATTCAAGCACGGACTTACACTGCCTATTTGACTTTTAGAAGGCACATTCCCTCTTTCCACCCCAGAAAAAATGCATAAAATGCAACTGATGGATGAATTGGGTGAATTGGGCTAGACAGACACTTTCCTGAAAACGTTTAGTCAGGGATGATTCTGACTTGAGCTGGGGGTTGGACTAGACAACTTTGTGAGGTCCCTGTCCACCCTGTTTTCCTACGATCCTATGATAGCTCCCTTCCCCAGCTCCTACCTCACATCATGCTATGGGCATGTCAGCTAGAGTTGCTGTTTGCTTTTTTTTTTTTTAAATAAAAAGCAACAAAAAAGCAAGTTTTTTTTCAGAGTAGGCCAGTGACCAGAAGGGACCATTATCCCCCAGCCTAGGTTTCTGTCCATTATGCCTGGGAAGCACCACCTGGATTTGGAATATGTTTGGCTTTGGAACATATTGCCCGTGAGCATAGCCCCAGAATTTGCTTCTGGATGAGTGCACATGTCCCTGCTCTGGTGTATTGAACATCCTGGTAAGGTTCTGACTATGACTCACCAGCCTTTCAACCCATTGTCATTTAAATTCTCTTACATTAGGAGCAAACAATAGAGGTGGGTTGTCAGAAGGATAGAGTCATCTGTCAGGCTGGCTCTCTGCCTAATTCTCCGTCCACTTATCAAACTCTGCCATAGTTGCCTGTTGGGCTGATCCAGCCTTGTTTATGAATACCCCTGCTTTATTCCCAGAGCAGCAACAGCTGTGTTGCATGGGCACATACAACACCTTCTGAACATGACAGACTCACAGCTCTGCAATCATCACACTGGCATTGATGAGCTCTATACCCAATGCCACTGAAGCAGTGCAGCTGTGCTCCCCTTTCCATGGTCACTGCTCTGCATCAGGCACTGGGCCTCTCCACAGCACAGCACCCTTGCTTCTCCATTCTGTCCCCATCTCCATCTCCTACTCCCCCTGGTTAAGAATGACTATCTCTATTTCACCCAATTCATCCATCAGTTGCATTTTATGCATTTTTTCTGGGGTGGAAAGAGGGAATGTGCCTTCTAAAAGTCAAATAGGCAGTGTAAGCAATCATCCATTGGTGGGGGACAGTAATTGCCTTTGAACTGTTCCAAAACACAAAGATTTCACTAGCCTCAACATTGGAAATATGCTTCAGGCCAGGGGAAGGCATTAGGCCAGAGAAGATTTAGCTAGAGAGAGAGATTCCATGAGTTTTATGATCAAAATATGATGTCCTTTCTGAGAACAATTACACAGGCAGGTTACTGATCTAGCATTGCTGCAGGTTAACACTCATAGACCGGCTCCAGACATGCAGCCACATGCAGTTTGTGGCACTGAAAACTCTTTACAGTGCCACAAACTGCACGTGTTGCACATTAAGCCACGTTCTGTACTGATAATTTGCAGCAGTGGGTTAAAATTTGCTACCAGGATTTTCTGGGAGCAAAAAAATCCCCCGAGAATAAAAGTGGCACAAAGCACACCGGAATGCTGTGTGTCGGTACAAACGCGGAGATGGGGCAGAGGAGCAGGCAGCCCTGGGCTGCCTGCTCCCCCATCTCTGTGCACTGCAGAGCCCCTGTGCTGAGGCATCCTGCACCCCAGCCAGCCTTGAGACAGCCCCTAGTCTGCCTGCTCCCTTGTCGCTATGTGCCTCAGCTAGCCCATGCTGAGGCACCCTGTGCCCCAGCCACCAATTCCCCCCCGCCCCCCCAGCACATGGAGCAGCAGAACAATGTGTCCTGCTGCAAACCGCATGAGCAAGGGTGTACACTGCAGCACAAAGTATCAGCACAAAATTGTGCTGCTACTATTTGTGCTGCTACAAACTCATGACCCTGCTCATGTGGATGTGACCATAACATTTATATAACATTCAGCCTGTAGCGACAATGAAAGAATGACCACGGTAAAAGTGCTTTGAATGATGAATATCTGGGTGCTGAAAATACAGTGGATAAAGAACATCTAGAGTAGAGAGATCTCTGTAAATGGTAACCTTGGCAAGAGGCTTGCTATCTGTGGACAAAGCAATAGTCCATCCAGTTAGGTGTCCCGTCTCTGAGAGAAGCAAAAGCAAGATTCTTTACAATAAGCTGTAAAACCAAACAATTGGATATTGTTAGGTTATTTCCATTTTATTTCTGAAATACTGTTGTAATATTTTATGCAATCACACGGTGTAGTTAGTTGAGGAAGCATTCATGGTACAATGCAAGCAAAAGTTTGGTTACTTGTGTTTGGGAAGGTTTTGACCCCTGGTGGTTGTAGCTATTAGTGACAGGCTGAGTTACAGAAAAAACTGGGCATTTTGTGGCTCTGTAGGTGAGAAGAAGAGATTATTCCTGCATTTGAATCAGAAATCATTGAGAGCAGTGCAAGAAAAAGGGAAGATAATATCAATCTATCATGACTATACGCACACCAATTTCCAGCACCCCCTTTTTTTTTGTTTTGGAAAAAGTTGTGCGTTGTATGTGAGAAAATATGGCAATTTTAACTTACATTGCACTTCTCATACATGGATCACATGCTTTGCCAAACTGGACCACTATCATTTTTCCCATTTTAGAAGAATGGAAACAGGGATAACAAGGTGGAAAATGACTTATTCAGGGTCACAGAAAGTCAGTGGCAGAGCCAGGGCTACCTCCCAGCCTCCTGTCTCTCGAGCACTGTGCTTACTGACCAAGTCCAAAGCTGCCTATTTATTTTCAGTTCATGACAACACTACATATTCCATGATACCAGGGCTGGCATCATAACAAAAGTAACTGAACTAAACACAAACACTGCAGAGCAATATTTTTTAAAGTACCAATAACATCATGAAGATATATGGCTCTTTCTGTTCCTATGGATCAAAAGATTTTACAAATATATGGTAGCATTTTGATCCACTAGCAATATGCATCCACCTTTGTGTCAGCTGTTTATTAATTCACAGTAATTCTAAAAATATCTTAGGGCAGCAAGTAAGAAAAGTGCTGTTGATATTTGAAACTGCAGGAGCAATTTTGAAATACCAACTGTGACTACTTAAATCATATTTTGCCAGCCTTTGGATGATCTCCTATTCAAGACGTGACTATACTCATGCCAAGTTCTGTGTGGGAGAACTAACAAGAAGATGGCCTAGAAAGCAGTCACATTGCCTGTTTCATACCAAGATCTAAATGCATACAATGCTTTACTCCTCAATCCAAGGGCTGGTTAAATATTTTTAAACATTGGTTATTTTTGAATGATGAAGAAAATAAAGTGAACCAAGGAACCAAGGGAATAAAAGGTCAAAAGGATTCCTAATAAAAACGTGCATACACCCATACGTTGCACAAATGTTTTTGGCAATCAAGAATAATTGTTTCTCCCACCACACCTTTATAGCCAAATTGTGTCCCCTTCTGGAGGTCTGTTTGTCCCAGACTCAGAAATTATGCAAGTTCACTTACCCAGTAAATCCCAGTTCATATCAGCCATTTATCTGAAATACAGCCTTTGGTAGAAGAATATCAGTGCTCACTGAAGTCAACCGGATAATTCCTACTGACATCAGTGGGTGCTGAATGAAGCACTTTGCGCTTAGAGCAGCTGATTTCCTGGGCATTTTAAAGTCCAGCTCCAGGTGGTACTGGTGTTATTACTGCGACATGTCTCTCATCTGAAGTCTCTCTGATCTTAGTTTTGCAAAACATACAGATAAATACTTGGTATTTTTTGTTGAGACTTTCAGGTTTTAGTGCAGAACAGGAACATAAACATAGAAGTGGAAGGGGTAATCTAGGTCATCAACTCGTTTCCTATTGCAGTTTACCAAATCATTTAATCCCATTCATACATTTATTGGGCTTTTATATTTCTTCATCTGAATTTTTACTCCAGAGCAACACAAAACCTTCTACTGAATATGTCACACAGTAAGGGTGCCAGTTTGATAGGAAGTGCATGGAGTCTAGGTGTTTGGATTAGTGTTTGCAATTTTCATAGACTTTTCTAATGCCCCAGGGAACCATTTATGGGGCCAGAATTATGAAGTCTGGTCCTTCACAGTCTGGTACATCAGTATCTCAGTGATAGAAACAAAGCTAAAAGTTCAGCTCATTGCATTAAATGGAGAAAGTCAAGTATGGGGTTTGAGTTTAGCTTCATAGCTTAGACAGAACTCCTGGTCCTCACCCTATAAGTAGGAGCACACAATTGGAAAGGACCTCCTTGGCCACTGAGTCCAGTCTCCTGCATTTGCAGGTAGCCATTTATCAAGTCAAATTGCCACTTTATACCCCTATGCACAATCACCAGGCACAAAAGCAGGAACATCTGGAACACCCTATAACATGCTAAAGGTAAAAGCAGGGGAGACAACACTGCCAATTCCTGCCACCAAAATGATGGAAAAATAATTGGTTAATATATGCCTGTCCAGAGGATCCCAGAAAGGGGGCCATACCCCATGCTACAAAGGAAAACAAACCATTCCCGCCAGTCTGAGCTAAGGGGAAAAAAATCTCTCCTTACCACAAATATGATGATTGGTATGACCCTGAGCAGGAGCAAGATCTTCTAGCCACGAACCTCTGTGTTTTCTAAGTAAAAACAACACATTGGTTACGTGGATGGTATTGCTACCAGATGTCATCAGCATCCCTCAGAGGAGCAGGTCTGCAGGAGAATTTCACTCTGCCTCACAAGGGGCTCTGATTCGAACAGCCTGCCACCCTCAGATGACAAGGTGCTCCTCTTAACATGCAGAATAAGTCAGTGCACAATATGCCCAAGCCAACCCACTCCTCAAAATCATCTTGAATCCATCTTCAGGTCCTTTTGGACCTGTCTGATCTATTTTTGAACCCTTAGATGCACTCAGGAAGGGAGCAGGATGTAAGCAAAGCTCCACACATTCCCTTCCCCGGCAGCCCAACAGCAAGAATTTAGGAAATCCCCTCCAAAGGAAACAAACAAGTAAATAACTCATCCAGATCAAGAGCTGCAGTAGTTATGTCTTCCTGGCTGCATCACTTCCACATCCAAATGAGCAGTTTCCCGCTCTTGTCATCCTTTACAATGGGGTCTATTCCTTTTCCAGCTAGGTCCTCCCCTATACCCCTCTCTTTGACTCATTCCTGCCATCCAACCACCAGCGCAGCAGATGAATAATAGAGTCTTACCTGGGGGTCATGGCCCTGGGTCTGTAATACAGCCTTTCTAATCTATGAAGATGAGGCGCAGTGTTACTTTCCATAAACTAACTGCTCTCATGATCACAATATCACGAGCTTCCATAATTGTGCCCAGCATCCAGCCACTTCTCACAAGAGGTGAGGTTCCTGGGGATTGCAGGCTTTTCCAGAAGGCCCTCTTCCCTCTCTGCAGAGCACAGGGGCTGTAGTTTGGGGAAACTGGAATAACGAGAATATTACACGTGCAAGAGTGAAAGCCACAGTACCAGCACAAGGTAGGAATGGCAGAAGGCCCATCAGGGTGGCACCTTAGAGCCTAACAGCCTATTTCAGCAGATGCTACGCTGTCACCTACAGAAACTTATGCCTCTGAACTGGTTAGTTTCTAAGGGTGTTTGTACGTGCCATTGGGGTTTACTTCAGTTTAATTCTCCCTAAATTGAAGCGATGGGTCTTTAAAAATACTGCTTCAATTTAGGGTGAAGTAAACCCCCATGGCCCAACCCTTACCTGCCTCTCTGGTGGTAGGGAGGGGAGGGTGAGCTGCCAGCATCCCTGAGCTGTGGGGCGAGGAGGGGGTTGGTGCTTCCCTCTGTGACAGCACTGACATCCCCCAAGAGGCACCTGCCTGCAAACACCAGCCTGAGCGGTCCCAGAGGGCACTGCAGCTGCAGAGAGAAGCACTGGGCCCTCAGGCAGGCAGGCAGGCTCCAGGGAGAGGGGAAAAAAAAGATTAGGCTCACCGCTTTTTTTTTTTTCCTTTGGTGGAGCCTGCCTGCACGGACTGCCTGCACAGCCCCTGAGATGCATGGGGCCCAGTGCTTCCCTCCACGGCAAACTAAGTTACCTCAGAGGTGTTTTATTTTGCTGCATCTCAAAGTCATTTAATGCACATTACGCAGCCAACACGTGCAAACATCCCGCCATTAAAGCGCATTACACCACTGACACATGCAAACAGCTGCACCATTAAAGCGGTGCAAAAGGGCATTAAGCTGCTTTAAAGGCCAATTCTGTGGTGTATACAAATGGCCTAAGGTGCCATGTTGCACTGCCTTCTGCCTGACTTCAGACTGATGTGAAGAACTACTTTTCTCTAAGGCTGGGATGTGGTCCTGTTCCAAGTAGCAAAGCAAAGTGAAACTGAAAACATCACCTAATATTATCTCTACAGTATCCTCAAGAGCAGCTTATGTTCTACCAAGTGCTTCCTTACATACTTGTCTGCCTATGTCCTTAGACCAACACGGCTAAAACCTACACTCCTTACATACGTGCACATCTTGCAGCTTCATGTTACATTATACAGTGTCTAAAGGAAAAGTCAGCTCATTCTACCAAATGCAGCACAGATAGTCCTTGAGATAAATGTTGCTAGATTTCTTTTCCAGCTCTGCTCTCATGTGATCTAGGCCCTGATTTTTAAAGGAGTTTAGGTCCTCTCACCTCTGCAAGAACTAAATCAGTTAGATTGCTAAACTTTGTTTTCAGAAGTGATTTAGGAGTTCACTCCCACTGATTTTCCATGAGATTTAGGCTGTCTTTTTTTTTTTTAAATCAGATTTAGCTATCTAATTGTGGGGGCCGAGGGGGATCCGGGAAAGGGTCGGCTGGGTTGTGGCCACAAACCCGGCACGTACAGATGGGTACTTTCGACCGCTGGAGTAGAATTAGGCACAAACGCGTACTGGTTCAAACAAAGATGGCTTTACTTACACTGTTGAGATGTACAGCGTAGGAAGAAAGTTAACTTCAAACTTCAGTTACAGTTTAACCGAGGAGCTCTGATAAGACGAGATATCTTTAATACGAGCATGCAGCACACGGGGGTATGTTGGGGTCGGTCGGCGACGGGGAGCCGTCAGCGGTTGATCAGTCCGCCACGTTAACTCCAAGATGGGCGCGGAGTTCTCCAACTGGGGCGGAAACTGCTCCAACCTTTTATATGGCTAGCGAGCCAATTGCTAGTCGCCACGTAGGAATAATTTAGAACCGGCCAATAATAATGTGTGAATTTGCATATGAGTGGCGGGAACCTTTCCACGCTGGGGTTCTCCACCGTGCCGAGAAATTCCCTCGTACAAAATCTTGCCGTGCCTTGTGCTAGAAAGTTCCACTGTGCCGAGGCACTCAACCACTAAGCTCTGCTCTGACACTAATTAACTTAGGCCTTGCAACACTGAATGCAGCAGTGCTAAACTACCTTCAAAATCTGAATCTTGGCATCTTTGCATCTAAATTTCCTCCTCTATTGAAGAGAGAGAGCCATAGAGCAGCTACCTGTTGGTGTATCTTGAGAGGATTCATTCATCTCAATCAGGTGCTTTGAGCTCCGCAAATAAAATGCTTTACAGGAAAGCAGAGTAATATTGACTCTTATAACATATAATTTAATGCAAAGATCAGTACTTATTTCACAACCATGATCAATGGCCAGTTTCTTATTTCACAGTACATGCTGAGCAGGTATTTGAATCCAGATAAATAAATATATTTACCACTAGATGTCACCTGTTCACTGCAAATCTCATATAGCCTTTGGAACTGGTTTAAAGGCTGAGGATGAAACATAAATAAGAAGAACAGATGGTTTGCTAACAGCTTGTACTGTTTTTATGAATGGAGGCTGTCTCTGAATGACATCACACCATGTTGACTCCACCTCTGCTCCCCAGCTTCTTTGTAAAGTTCAGGTGCTTTTGCTTTGCCACGGACTATGCACCGGAGGCGGCTGAGCTTGAAACAGGATAGCAGTGTGAACAGGCAGCAAGCTGGTAAAGGGACATTAATTAATCATCAATAAGAATCAACAAAACCTTGGGTTGGTGAGTAACAAAAAGGGTTATTAAAGCGCTGATTTTATGGGCTTGGCAGGTGGGGCTGGAAAATCTTGATTTTTTTTTTCCCCATGTGAGATCAAATTATGCTTTCATTTCTACTTAGGTAGATCCATCAAGGTCAGTGGAGTTATATCAGCTCCTACCCACTGTAACTTAAGTGTACATTTGACTCCTAAACCTGTATGTTACATGTAATATAAATCTGCATAAGGCTTCTGACTGACTTATCCTTTCCAGAGTCACTCTTAAGAAACAGAGCAGAGATTATTCTGTCACTCATATGCCATAGTATGTGATGAGGAAGTCTCTGGTGAGCCTATTTTTTATTACAATCTTTCTACTAATGCCTTTCTTTGGATTTAGAAAGTTGTATTACCAGGATAATGTATATTCAGTGCTGGTAATTTCTGTGGGCTCTTTAGTCTGACATTTTCATGCCTCACTAAATCTTAACTATCTAAAATAACCCTATAGGAAATATTTCCTCTAAAGAACTTATCCAGTCTGATGATTGTTCCACTGATTCCACACTGCTCTGCTGGATACCAAAAACATCAATCTTTGTTTTCTATTTGACTCTGACAACCCTGGTTTGGAAAAAAAAAAGGCTCCTAATCCCTTGGAATGATTTAAACCCTCAGCAGGGCTGATTTAATCTACTGCTATGAGAAAAGTTCTGCTCCTTTAAACCAGCTGTCATACCTCCCTCTCCGCAACACTTCAATTCCCAGAAACTCAGGGCAGATGATGTAGCAGGCAGAAAAGAAACAGACCTTGAGAAATGCAAAGTGGAATCATTTACCTAATACTCCTGTTTCTAAATACCTCAGCCCTTGGTTATTGATGACTGAGGAGACTAAATAATAAAGGCATCTGGGAGGAGACGGGAGGCATGTTTCAACATCATGCTTTTGTGAGATTTGATTAGATAATGGCACAGTAGAATAATAATGTGCTTGTGTAGCTGAGGAAGGATACCAAAGCACTTTGTTAACTTAAACCAGATACTAGGATTACTTTGGCCCACCCTTGAAATTAGACCACCTCTTGGGTGGAGCACAGTATATGTCTAACATTGCACAGCAAGACTACACAACAGCCAGGAATATTAATGTAAGAATACAGTATCCACTGGAAACCATAGGAGGATAATAAGTAGAAAGAATATAGGTAGGCTTTTTAAGACACAAAAAATAGGTTGTTGCCTTGGTTCCATTCAGTTAAGCTATTTGTCTATGCAGTGTCACTGCCTGGCTCAGAGGCTAGGTCAGTAGCATGAGCTCTTTATCAGTTAGGATATCTTTGCTGTAGCCTAGTACTCATAGAGGGAGAGCTGTTCTGTTAGCTCAGAAAGGACGGTAACTCTTATAGGAACATAGACATATTAATTGGGATGTTCAAAGTGGTACCAATCAGCGTTCCCTCTAAGCTGCATGGCGTGCGCAGCCACACAGGCACGCCTGGCAGTGCAGCATGAGCGTGCCTGCATGCCCGCACATGCCACGCAGCTTAGAGGGAACACTGGTGCCAATGTCCCATTAACTAACTCCCTTAAGCCTCTTGAAAACCCCAACCATAGATTTCAGAACATTGATCTGAGTCCTTTGTGGGATTTTCCTGTGGGTCAGACTTGGCCATCCAGGCCATCCATTAAATAAGAAAACAGTCTCCTCCCTCACCCTTGCACTATTCTGCTTCACTCACCATCAGCTCTTATGCTGTTGGAGAACCTGCCCAAGCCTAGAACTTGCCTAATCAGGCTGCTTCTTGCTGGGTATCATGCGGAACTGCCTACCATGTGACCAGCAGTTTGGCAATCCTAAAGGATCCAGGCCCTGGGGACAGTCCTGGAGAAGAGAGAGAGAATTTGGGAAGAACTGGTGGTTGTGCAAATGAAAAAAAAAGATTACAGGTTAAATAGATATTCCTTGCTGTCTTAATACAGCACAGGTGCCACAATGATACAAATACCTTTGTGAGTCACAAGCCTTAGAGACCCCTAGGGAGGGTAAGAAAGAGGGGAGTCTATTTGGAAGATAGGACAGAGGTAGAAACATTGGCAAGAAACATTGTTAGAGACATTGAGACAAAAATCATCTGTGATCTGAATCCATTTAAGTCCACAGAGATGCAGGAAGAATTAATTGGGTTCAGTTTCTTAAGGAAGAGAATTAAGCAGGAAACCCAAAGGCTGCAAAATTGTTCTGCAAATCTTCTCCAAACTAGCAAGGTGGACTCTGTCCATGGAGGCAGGGTAGGGTGCTGTTGTCTGGGTCATCCCTATTCTGTAGGCAAGAGAGAAGTTCAGACTCCAAGGCTGTCAATCAGGCTCCTTCCACTGAATTCAAACCAAAAGAATAAGAGCCAAGACTAGAGCAGGAATCAGTAGAGCTCACTTACTAATGATGGAAAGGAAAGTAGGGACAGAAGCCAGATGCTAAAGCAGACAAGCGTTCCTAGTTTCTTCTCTGTCTTCTATGATCCTGTGACACCATCTCAGGAATTGTTTATAGCGAAACAGAAGATTTATTGCAAACCTTGGCTCCCATATCACTAGAGCTGTCTCTTCCCCTGGATTCAGTCCATCTCACACTCCTGTCAGGGTTAGAGCAGGGGTTTGTCAGAGAGAGGATGCCCAGAATCATTGGTGCCTTTACAAAACCTGGGATCACAGGCACAGACCTGGTATTGAAAAATGAGGGAGGCAAAGTTCTACAGAGATCAAGTGAATAGCTCCTTTGACCCCAGGGTGGATCCAGGAAGAAGTTTAATTTTATGGGAGTAGACTAGGAGAGGTTTTGGAAAAACCCAGGCATCCTCTCTTACATGCACGTTTCTGAGGAGCACTCTTGACTGCAGGACTGATGTGCTCAGGATGTGTCACTCCATCCTCTGTTGCAAGACAGCACAGATCTTCTAAAAGGGGACAATTCACAATCCGTAACCAGAGGGAAAAGGCAGTTTGATCCATTCTATGATTAACTTCAGTCCCTTTCCTGGCTAGTCCCCTGAATTATACATGTGCATGCGTGCACCCACACACACACACGCACACATGCACTCCTCCCACCACCACCATCATCTGGTTCTTATTTCATGCCCTTCTTTAGCAGGATACATAGGACTTAAGGAGGAAGAACTAGTATCCCTTTTTCCAGATGGGGGAACTAAAGCACAGAGGAGTAAAATGCTTTGTCTGAGGTTGCAGAGCTGGGATCAGAATACAGGGTGCCTCACTCCTGCACCCTTTCCACTGGGTCCTTGTTTCCCTAAGCATAATATACCCATAGATATAGATTGTCATTTGATTGCAGTCCTACAGATCTGTACCTACTGGTACTTGGATAGCAAGGGGGTTAGGGTGACTGTATAGTACCATACATAACTAGCTATGGAGGTGATAACTTTCATCCTCATCCACACAACAAATGTTAACCTAAGGAACCACCACAGCTCAAAGCATGAGTCTCACTAACTGCAGGAGGTGACCGATCTATATCCTTATAGCTTGGACACAGAGGTGAACATTTAAATTACACTGACCAGTGAATGACATGGACACGTGTGCTTTTTCCGTGTTCAATCACTCCTGTGTATGGCCAGGCACCCCTACAGATATCTACTATCTACTCCTCCCATGACACGCACTCACTCACACGTGCACACTGGGCTAACACAATTCAGTTCAATAAACTTTATTTACATGTCATTGAGCACTATTGTTGTTAATGTCACACAGAGTTTAATCGGCTGCCTGCCCAGGATATGGTTTCACAGAAACAATGTGCTTCAACTCACTGGCAGGTTGCCATTTATTGTGCATCTATGTTGGCCATCTCCATCATTTCTCCCAGCATTTCTCCTGAAATTTTAGGCTGAGGTTTAGTTCCTTTTTTTCCAGTGGGAGATTAATGATGTCAGTTAATTTGGTGGATTATTTTTGCCAGAGATCTTTAGAGCATGAACACCAAGTGGCTTTCAGTTTTAATCTCTCCATTATAACAGAGAGAACAGAACTGTTCCTCACAGAAGGCACACTTGTGAACAGACACTGCGCTGCCACATGCTATAGACACACATACTCATTCAGTCCTAAAGGGCCAGATTTTTATCCAGCGTGTTGAGCTCCCATAAAGAACTGCTCTGTGGTGAAGAAGAAGGAGGGTCAACTGATTCAAGTGCTCACTTGGGCTTGTGGGGTGAATTGGAAGTGTATGTAGCTGGGTTTAAGTGCAGTACCAATAAGCTCTGCTTCTTAAGCACCTACACTATTTTTGATTCAGGAGACAGAAGGTTTGCTGCATTTCAGTATAGTGCTCCCTTATTGCCATATAGTACTGATATTCCTGGGCATGTCTACATAAGACACTAAAGGCGCAGTAGACTAATTCTACTGTACATTAGTGCAGCAGGCAAACCCCATGCTAATGCTAGTCTACTGTGCATTAGCATCACAAAAAAGCATGTGCCACTGCTAATGCTGTAATTACAACACATTAATGAACATGTAGATGTGCCCCCTGTACCCCAATTTGCAGTTATTAAAACAGGGATAATAGCACTGCCATGCCACAGGGGTGTTATGGCAATAAATACATTTAAGATTTTAAGTGGTTTTGATGTTTAAGGAAAGTACCTTAGGCACCACACACAGTCAGTACTGTACCCACACACTTGCCTATGTTCACACATGCACACATTCAGGCCTTGTGTACACCGCTGTTCTCACTAATGCAGGTGAGATGGTGTTGCTGATGTTAAAAGCCTTAGTGTAGACAAGTCTCCCACACTCAAAACTGTCTGTTTAACATACACCACCTCAGGTTGGTGCTGATTTGACCAATATATTGTTAAATTCCTGTAGCCATAAGAGCCTTGTCGGCCTTAAAATGTAGCTGCAGTCAGAGGAGTGACCCTGGACACATTGGGGCTCTGCATTTATTTTCTCTCAACAGCTAAATCATCAGATCAGCAGTTGAATCACCCTAACCCCTAACAAATGTTTCCTCATTTTCCATTTATCACATTGTCAACCTGGGTGCAGGGTACCTACTGAGGAAAAATGAATGAATGGCCAGCTGGGGTGAATGGCCTGGAGTACAACTGTGTCTTGGCTGTTCACTAATCCCCAGGAAATACCCTGTGCTGAGACTACATTTGGGCTAATTCCAACACTCCTTGCTCAGAAAAAGCTGCCATTGCTTTCTGTGACAGGGACTGTAGGATTAGGCCCAGAGGCATAAGAACTGCCCAAGTCAAATGCAAGATACATTCTTCAATTTCTACTAAACTAAAGGAGTCTGTCTTCCTCCCTGCCCTCAGGCAGGGCAGGTTACCTAGATTCATTCAACAAGGATACCTTTCAAAGGCAACAGGAAGAGTGATTGTCTATCTGAACAAAACATTATACCCCCTGGAGTGAGCAAGGTAGTGAGGGGTGTGCAGAGGACAGAAAAGCCAGTTCTTCCCAGAAGCTTCAGGAGCATGGAGGTATGCAGAGGCTCTGGGGATTCATCTGAAGAGCTTGCCACACAAGCCAAACTGTAATTACAGAGACTCTGAGAAGAAGCAGATAACAGTGCAGGAACCCTTGATGGTTCCTCATTAAAATACTTTCTCTGGCAAAGCCCCCCACACTTACTAGTTCTATTCCAATTAGCGTAGAAGGCTGGGGAAGGGGAGGAGGAGGTTGCCTCTGATTAAAAGAAAATACAGCAGAGCTTTCATGCACTGTGTAGGGGAGGCAGGCAGTCTTGGCCAGGGAAGGAAACAGCTTCAGAAGCACAATACTCAGTGACCTCATACTGTAGCACTGGCTGGCATCAGTGAATCAATCTAATGGGTCAGTGAGCACCCAACAAATGCCCCACAACCATCCCTGCACTGTGAAGGTCTCTGCATTGGAACTAGGTAGAACTCTAAAGCTGTGAAGCCCTGCAAATAAAAGGCTTTGATCTGAGAGTTGCTGAGCTCCAAGACACTAGGCTTGCAGAGAAGGGGGTGTTTCTTTACTGCAACAAACTTAACTTTCAGCAGAAAAAATCCTTTTCAAATACACGTGTGATTCAGTTGTTAGTGAAATGAGTACTACTAATAGGAGCTGGCGTGCCAGCCCTGAAGAGTCAGGTACCCTATTCCTTCAAGCTTTTCCCCTCCCAGTACAAACCCACTAATGGCATGGCTGAGATACCTGGAGACACCCCGCCAAACCCAGGGATGACTGAGGGTGCCTTCAGCCCCTGGCCTGCCTTCTAAAACTGCTTATAAAGAGGCCCTTTATTATGTTGAAATGTCCCCAGTAGGAACTTGACCAAGACCACCCACTTATTTCACAGAGGCCACTAAACAGCCAGCCATCAAATTAATTTAGTCTCTACTGACCTTGTGCAGATCTGATTCAGTGACCTAGAGGTGAAAGTCCCTCTGTCCAAATGTTGGGTGCCATCCAGCACCTCCTCCCACCTTCCCTCAGCCAGGACTTTTATGCATGATTTGAATGCCCATGAAAATGATGGATGGCTAGGACTCAGTACATTCCAGCAACTGGTATCTCAGGTGCCACACACAGTTCTGCCTATGTACCCCAGTCCTGATCTTCAGGGCCCTAATATTCCAGTCTCTGGAATCCCCACACACCTAAGTCCTAATCCATAGCCCTTTCTGTGATTCCAATCCTCAACCTCTGAGAAATCATCTTACTCTACAACATACACGTGCACATACATACAGAGTGTGGCACGAATCAAAAATCTGAAGCCAGCAACTCCCGCTCCTCTCCGTGTGGGACACTCTCAAATGCCTTCATCCCATGGCACCCATCATTCTGTCTGCGTTCAGGACTGATGTAACAAGCATGTGTGACATGCATCCTTTCCATCCCAGCTCCATGTAGCTAATTCTGTCTGATTTTGCTGTATTAACCTACAGATTCAACTTGGAAAGTCTAAAGAGACTGAGGGGAAAATCCTGAATGCAACAAACTCTGAGAGACTCAGAATTGTTGTATTGAATGTCAGGCCATGTGTTAGGCAGATGACAAGTGTCAGGTTCATCCCATATGAGGGACTTTCAGTGTAAAATACTCTCAGGAATGTATGTACATTTCCTGGGACTTGTATCACATCAGGCATTTGGTCCACTTGGTGATGTGGGCAGGATTAAGGCTCTTTGTTTGCCTGTCTCTGGTGCCCTCCATCTGCAGATAACACTTAACATACACTTACAAAGTTAAGCTTCTCAGCACCATTATGGGGTAGAGCAGAAGTATACTGAACTAAATTATTGCACCACTGCTCTCCAATGGATGGAGCAAGGAAGGCTCAATGTTATGACATAGACTCAATGCTGCCAATCATGATACTCCTTTCTTTGAAGCAGGATTGAGCTGGGCTTCTAGAGCAGGAGGATCTGAAGCCTGTCCTTGCTGTCATGAAATTCTGATTGATCACAGTGGGCAGGGACTTTTACACAGGCTCCAGGGGTGGGACTTTAATTAGAGAGACTCTGAGAGCTGCTCTAATTGAAGCGCTGCCATGTCTCCTGTATCAGTGTCCCTGCACTTAAAAATAGCAGCGGGGGCATTTGAACTAAAGCTCATTTGATGAGCTTTAGTTCAAGTGCCCCTGCCACCATTTTTAAGCACAGGGATGCTGATACATAAGATGCAGGAGGCTGCTGGACCACGGCAGTTGCCACACTTCAACAGACTCAATTAATCAAGTCTGCTCCAACACACTGGAATTCCAGCATGTCGGAGCAGCCTCGGCACTCATGTACAGGTGCCCAGCGTGTGGTATAGACACAACATTCATGCACGGCTATGGGATGCAGGCTCAAGCAGGGGCAGAGTTAAGGCTATACATTAAAGCTGTGCAAAATTTTGCCAGGTGTTTCATTTCAAAGCTGTTTTGATGCGTTTCGAGCTTGAAACAGCAAAATCAAAACGAAACAAAAGCCTTTGAAACAGCTTTGAAACAAAACAAGGGCACTTAAAACATTTTGAAAGTTTCGAAATGTTTCAAGTTTTGAAGCCGGGATTAGTACTTGGCTTCAGTGCCAGTCCCAGCTGGCAGCAGCAGCCTCGTGTCATCCAGCACAGACCTGGAGGCCACGCCCCACGGGAGGATTCTGGCAC
Organism: Alligator sinensis; assembly: GCF_000455745.1. Classification (NCBI taxonomy): domain Eukaryota; kingdom Metazoa; phylum Chordata; order Crocodylia; family Alligatoridae; genus Alligator; species Alligator sinensis. The sequence continues at coordinate 106,418 of NW_005842522.1, forward strand.
ATCCCCCAGCCCTCCCGGAGGTGCGGGCCCCTGGATCTGCACGCCAGATGACAGCATGCTGTTGGTGCCAGCTGGAGCCAGTGGCAGCACCAATTTTCCTGGTGCTGGATGCGGGGTGCACCCAGCGTCAATTCCAGCAGGTAGCAGCAGCCTCCTGTCATCTAGCAGGCAGATGGGGGGCCCACCTGCACCCCTGGGAGGGCTGCAGGGCTGTGCTGGACTCCTCCTGGGAGTGCGGGCCCCTGATCTGCCTGCTGGGAGAGCTGTGGGGCTGTGCCAGACTCCTCCTGAGGATGCAGGCTCCTGATCTGCCTGCCCGGTCACTAGAGACTGCTCCTGCTGCCTGGGACTGGCACTGAGCACAACCTGCACCCAGCACCAGGAAGACTGGTGCTGCTGCTGGTCCCAGGCAGCAGGAGCAGCCTCCTGTCATCCAGCAGACAGATCGGGGGTCCACCCGCACCCCCAGGAGGAGTCTGACACAGCCCTGCAGCCCTCCTGGGGGTGTGGACCCCTGGATCTGCCTGCCGGATGACAGGAGGCTGCCGCTGCCGGCAAGTGACAAGAGTTTTGCTTGTCAACAACTTGAGGTACAGTTTCTCAGAAACCCCTGCACCTATCTCCTTGAAACTTGGCAGGCTTCATGCCCTCAGAAGGGGCTACCATCCCTGCAAGTTTCAGTCAGATCAGGCAAGAAATGACAAAGGTATAGGCAGTTTTGTTCTTCTTCATTATAGCCCATGGGTGAAAGGTTGAAACAGTGACAAAACAGCAAAACAGTTTCAACAAAACGAAACGGAACAGTGCTTTCAAAATGAAATGAAACTCGAAACAAAACACTGTCCCATTGAAACATTGAAATGGAAGTCAAAGCGGAAAGGTGCTGTTTTGCACAGCCGTACTACACATGGCTTTGAACTCAGTTGTCTTATAAAACATTGGCAATAATACAGCACCAATTCCCTCATCTTGACACTACCAGAATGTCCTGTCCCAGACACTGTAAGAAGGCTACAGGAAGGAATTTCTCCTCTATGCACCTTGGGAACTCCAAGCCTCCCGAGGTTTTAGCAGTATTTACAAAATCTAGAAGGACTGAGCCAAAGTCTCTTCTGATATCCTTATTTCACCCCTTTACTCCCTGCTAAGAGAGTTAGGTAAAGAAGCAGTCACTTTGCAGCCCAAGGGCTTAATTAAAAGTCCTGTGCAAAATGTAGTAGAGGGGCAGAATGCAGTAGGTAATAGCTCCAAGTGTGGTCAGTCTAAACAGCTTCCACCTAAACATATACATGTATATCCTCTCACTCAGGTCTGTTTCTAGGCAGAAATTCAGGTTCCTGGACCCAGCTGTTGAGCTGGCCTAAAAAAGTTGGTTGACTTAATTTTTTTTCTGGGAAAAAGCTTAACTTACTCCTCTGGTCCTCTGAAATGGTTGAACTGTCTCTGCTTTGACTCTCAGTGTTGCTATACAGCTAGATTAGGGGACATGCTTCATGGTGCTGGCAGTGGTTTGATTCCAGCATGAGTAGCCAGGTACTTGGAGCAAGTACTGGCTGCCATGTTACTGCCTTTCAGGGTTAGTGGTTCACCAAGGTAGGGATCCTAAAGAACACCTAGGAAACCAGACCATGTTGCCAGCTCAGCTTGAGACAATACCTCCCAATGCCACACACTTGTCTTGCCTTTCTGATCCTGTGCTTTGTTGAGGGAGAAGCCCAGCCCTCTTCCTTTGAACACAATGCAGCTGCTATCTGGCTTTCCTCACAGCAAGGACCTGCTGGGCTGACCAAGGACACAGAAGCTGGGTGGTTTCATACACCAGGTCAAACAATGAGCTCTCAATAGCAAGAGTTTCAGGTGGTCAGTGCTGGAGACAGCACCAGGTGGCTTCTGAAAGGCTGGCATTGATATTGCTTGGAAAGAGGGAGGTGGTACCTGGATTTCAACCCAAAGTCTAGCCCTATTAGAGAGCATGGGATTCACTATTTGGTCTGGCTGAGAATCCAATCCAAGGCATCAGGTTTGCTTCCCATCAGTCACTCCTATTGGTAGGGCAGTGCATAAATCCCATAGGATAGGCAGTCTATCCCAAGCCCTGTTGGTTAAGAGTCCTCTCCTTCATGCAGTGACTGTTGCCTCCTCAGCACTTCAAGGATTCTTGCAGCTCTTGAGTCAGGCCCATTCCTGTCAATGAAAGAGGATGCACATGTCACCTCCCCAGGCCAGTCTGGCCTGCTGCAGTGACCAGAGGTACAAGCAAACTGCTTTAGCCATTCCTGATGCAAGAATGAGACTGCCCTCAAATGATGCTATCAGATCCAGGTAGAGAATGCAAGCAAAGCCCCAGGGACAACAATACTGTGGGCAGCCAGTGATCTGAAAGCATTGGCATTTGCTGCCTTTGACCCACTGCCAGCCAGGGAATGAGTGCAGCCTTTTGTGTCCCACCCAGGCCTGAACTTAGCATGAAAGGCATCAGGAAAACCCAGGAATTCCACATAATGCTAAAGTGGCCTTGATCAGCTAAGGGAAAGTAGCAGAGGAGAGCACTAGCATCAAGCAGTGGCTTCTTCAGTTAGAGATTAACAGTTTATTAAACAAAAGCTAGCCTCCAGACCTCTCATCAGGGGGTATTATCAAACCCAGCCACATATGGGCCAACTGGTTCTCCAGTTGCTTGTCAGGGGCAGAGTTGCAGCCACAGTGCTCCCAATGCCTCCAGAGCTGTAGGAAACAGAACATCCCTAGAGAAGATAGTGCATCTGTCCCCTTCTGCCATAAAGATCTGCTGCCACAAGAGCTGTCAGCTAAGCCCAAATCACACTGATCCTGCCCATGAAAGAGATGGAAAAATCCTTGCAGTGCCAAAGAGCAGGGGCATCTGGGATTTACCGGCACCTCGACTATTCTGAATGGTTCTGAGGGAAGCAGCATCGTGGCTTCTCATTGAAACAGGGGAGGAGGAGAAAGTGGGGCCAGCTGCAGACTTCCTGCCATAATCTGAACAGCTGCATTGTTCAATGGGTGTTTTGGATGTAGGCCTATATCTATACTTGGGTCCAGATGAAGGGAGTCTGGCAACATAACCCGCCTTGAAAGAGCTGGGACCTTATTATGTGAAAACGTGTGAGGAATTAAAAAAAACACACAAAAAAGCAGAAGAGCTAAGTGTCAAAACAAGCTATAAAGTGCTCCTGACACTAACAAGACCTGTCCATGCTGTCATGCTCTCCTGCAGTGAATTGTGAGGAAGAGGGAATATTTACCATGTACCTGGGAACTATGGAGCCTCCCTCCTTGCAGATGGTGCCAAGTGGCCTATCCAATGGCGTGGGGTGAAGTGCACTGACAGCAACTGGAGCCTGTTCCTTCACACTGGTGGGATGCAGCATGTTTCAGCATCACAGCTCTGCAGGAAGGAAATCTGAATGGGTGGGCAGAGCTGTAATTGCTATCTTTCATTTGGCACATTAAGACAGGAGGGCGTTGGCAGGGCTGTGTGAATCAGGAATACCATCTGCTGGTGAAGACGGCAGGGGGTAATTGTAGCACCTAGGGGAGACAGAAGCTTGCACAGCAAATGCCTGGCCCCACTTGTCAACATTTCCACAGTCCAGGTACTAAAAAATTCAGCCTCCCCCCTGCCTCACCCCTCTCTCTCCACTGCCATAGTCTTTGGGGCTCTGTAATGGCAGATTTGGTGTCCTAAATGAATGGAGATTAGTCTAAATACCACCTTTACTTCACATCTGCCATTACAGCACATGCGTTGGATGGATACCCTGATACCAAGTGGGCTGTGCCCGGACCTCACACTCCCACCTTTTCCTGTCATTTGGACAATGGATGAAATGTTAAATGAGTATAAGACTGTGGACAGATGAAGCAATTATTCTAATATAATAAAAGCCTTAGTCTGTCTGTCTGTAATGCTTTATTCACACTCTGATTGGTTGTCTCGGCAGCCAATCACAATGCTAACTGAAACAACCAATCAGAGTGCTCTGTACACATGGCAGAGCACTGCCACGACAGCGGGGTGGGGACTGGGGCTGGGGGGGGAGGGGGGGTAAGGTTAGTGGTGCTGGCTTCGCCCCCAGCCCAGCCCTGCTCCTTGGAGGCAGAGAGGGACGGGCTGGGACAGCAGAGCGCCGCCATGACAGCAGGGACAGAGGGGACCAATGTGGGGTGAGGACAGCAGTGCTGGCTTCGCCCCCCCCTCCTCCCCGCCTAGCTCTGCTCCTTGGAGGCGGCAGTGGCACAGGGTGCTGGCAGACCAGCGCTGGCCTCGGCCCCCTGCTCTGGGTGGGGCTGGATTGGGGGAGTGCAGGGGGGTGCATGGGGCTGGAGGCAGAGCTGTGGCACCGTGGGGCACTGGGTGGCAGTGCTCTGTCCCTGCCCAACCCCATCAGTCACAGTGGGGAGGAGGGGGGAGGGAGGTGAGAAGGGGGGGACACAGTGGTGGCACCCCACTACCGCCGGGCCCTGAGAACTGCCGGGAGGGAGAGGAGTTGGTGGGGAGGGGGTTGCACACAGCCAGACACGCAGTGCGGGGCTGCACGGGGCTGGAGGCAGAGCGATGGCATTCTTGACAGGCAATTGGCTAGTACTCAGTACTGCATTTAAAGGGCAGAGAGAGAACTTGCTGCTTGTGAACATACATCAACTGATCCATTATAGCTGTGTTACATGTCCACTCTGGTCCTTCAGTGCATGAATTTAGGTTCTGAGGTGGCTTATACCAGAATTAAGCAGCTGCTCAATGAATTCCACTTGCTGCAGGATACAGTGGATAAATGAAAGAGTTACAGTGGATTGGCTTGAAATATAGTAGGTTCCCTCTTTCAAAGGGTATAATTGTTTCATTTGCCCACACCCAGAAGTTCCATGAACACTGTCATCCAAGCCATCTTCACACCCAGTACCACATGGAGGGCTGTTGCATGGAAAGCACTAGCTTGGCCTGGCAGCACCAGGGGAAATGAGTGAAGGGTGGAGATGGATCTGGGAGGGAGAAGAATTTGTTTCTTTTTGCCATATCATTTAGAAAAAGACAACAGCTGCCTCTTCCTGACGCTCCCTGCAAAGCCACAGCTGCTGGGGAATCCATCACTTTTCACAGGGTGGGGGGAAGAACTAAAATCTCAGTGGAATTTAAGGAAAAAAGCAAGCTCTCTGTGTACATGCATCTCTTTCTGTAGAAGGACAGACAGTGATACACACACACGGACACTGGCATGCAGAGACACATATTCATGATATAGGCAGACATGTATACATCCAGGCGTCCTCAACCTAGCTCTTACACAAACCCCCAGACTATGTTATATGCACAGGCATAAAACTAGTAGCCCACAGAACACCCCTGCACACATCCTTGACAGGCCCCAATGCAGACTCAGACCAAGAAGCATGAACCAAGACAGACATGCTGCACAGTAGGAGGAAATTTCTCCTGCTTATGCTCTGAGCAGGTGTGAGACAATTGCCACCCATATCCATATCACACAGCATATCAGGTGAGGCCAGACTGTGCATAATCCTCCTTTACACAGGAACCAGTTCCTGTGGGTCTTTATGCAGCCCTCTGAGACCCTACATGTTTGCTTGGGCCTCTGTTTCTTTACACTGCAGTGACTGGACTCAATCATTATTCCAGAAACGGACAACTCAGTCCATCACAGAGAACCCCTTCCCTCCTGCCCAGGGCTAAGAGCAATACACTTCATTAGCACACCTGGCACTGCCTGAAGCTGTAGGCTCCATGCAAGTGCAGAGTGCAGTATCTCAGTATCTGTTGCTAATCCAGTCACACTCTGATCTCCTCATGGCAGCTCAATGCAGTGGGTGTCTTGGGGAAGAGGAAGCTAAAGCTACTGAGCTCTTATATCTCAGACAAGTCAACAGTGATATGGCCAAGACCCAATCTATCAAGAGGTCCCATTTTCCCAGCCAGGGGCTGTCACATTGACTAAGTACATGCACCTTTTAGCTATCTCCAGTGGCTGCTCTCCACCTGCTGTTGGCCCTATGCTTTGACTTCTGGTCCTGGCCCATCCAGCTCCAAACTGTAGCACCAGAGGCACTATTCTGCTAATGAAGGAAACAACCAAGGACCATGACACTCACAAAACACATACTGGGCTCCACCAGGACAGGAGATGAGGTAGGGAGCATGGATGTTATATTCATGACATTGGATTATTGGAGGACTCAAGCACAACCTGACCCTCCATTTTGGGAGATGATCCACAGACTAATAAATCTCACTCTCAGGATCTTATTTTCCTGTGACTTTCTCAACTAGTTTCTGTGTAACTCCTAGTTAGCCTAAAGAATTCCTTCCCCACTCAGGGTTTATGCACTTCCACTGGGTGATTGTGTCCCACTTTGTAAATAGGGACAAGTGTCTTCACAGTTTGGTCCCTATGGAGGTGCAATGCCATGGGATTATGCACTGATAATGAACTTTGTTGAACCTCCTACCAACAGTCTGCCTGAGCCCAGTGCTTGACTAGTAAGGTTTGAAGGGATACACTGTTTCCGGTAGTTTGGATGACCAATGGGACTGGAAATACTCTTCTCAGGACAAAGGTTCAAATCCACCTTACATCAAGAATAACCAGAAGGTGCCACCCTTTAACAGCTACTTGGCAACCTATGGAAGTTATATTTCTGGTCTAGGTCCAATCTGAAGTGGATGAATGTCTATACAACAGCTATTGGCCTGAGCAAAGGAGCCAAAGAATGACTCGGTTACAGAGACTAAACACTGTTTCCAGTCTGGTTCAGAGTGGCATTGACAAGAAGCTGGTGCTGTTCAGAGTAGGATGTAAGCTTTTGGGATACAGGTACCTTGTTGGGCCAGCCACGGGGTGAATGGAGCAAGTCTGGGGGAGGTACACTGGCAGAGATGAGTTAGGAAGGATGCAGGATCAGAATAAAGGGCAGGGGGTGGGAGCTGTTGTGTGTTTTGGCACAGATATATGGGGCCATAACTGGAAGCGCAGTATTGGAGTTTGATGCAGGGTTATGGGGAAAAGCTTTGAATGGTTGCTTTCCTGTTTATGTCTGGCTCTATCCTAAGAGGTTAGTTTAGTAGCTCCTCATAAAAAGAACTACCATCATGTTTTTCCCCAAATCCCATGACAACAGGGACACAAAAGTTGATGTTTCTCCCCCTGATACTCTTAGGATACTCAGGAGCACAAGACCTTCACTACTATGACCCTAGTTCTGAATCCCACAGAAATCCCCCAACTCGAGCAGTTCACTGACTGCTAGCAGTTCGCTTTTCATACCAAGACAGCAAATACATGTAGCTCTGGACAGTTGATTATTTAAAGCTGTCGAGAGTGTTTAATTTAACCTTGGATTCACCATCTGCAACTTGTTTCCATCCACTCAACACTTGCTCTCCCCCTCTCAGTATAAACTCTGTCTGTGACAAGTTATTCACCTCTGAGGTTTACAGCAGGGGGCCATGATCCATCAGTGAGGTAGAGAGGAGAGTTCACCCAGATAAGCTGGCATGAATAAGGCACTGCTGAGTGAGGATCATTCTGCTGAAGCTGACTCTATGTGGACAGGGTGCTGTGACGAAAGGAGGCACCAGGTGTCGCATTCCCAGCTGACACATGCAGGTGTGCAGACACCCACACTGCTGCACACCTGGTTGGCATGGATGGGGCACTGCTGCAAAGAGAGATCCTAAGGGAATGGGGCTTAGTGCATGTGGGCCCCCTCAAAAAAAACCTGGGGAAAACCTTTTGTGTTGAAAATAATCTTCCAAGCAAGTTCTGTTCCTCTGAAATGATGCAGTTTTAATGGAGCAAATTCTTGGTGATAAGCATGTAGGCTCCCAGTACAGAAGCTCCCAGCCTGCGCATTGCCTGTGCATTTCAAACCTGTCCTGCAGTCTCTCCTGCCACTTTAGTCCTGAACTGCTACACACCCCTCAAGCCCTGGGCCGGCCCCTACCCATGCCTCCCAGCTCTGCCCTGCTCTGCCATCATGGTTTCTTGAATAGAGGACTGGCCATTGCAGAATGGACCAGGATATCTGTTTTCCTGTCTCTGGCATCAACGGCAGATATTTCCAAGGTAGGTAAAAGTTCTGGAGCACAGGACTGTCACCCTGACAGTATAACAGTGAGGTGCTATTTTCTTTGCTTCTCACTGTCCAGTCCTTTCTTGAACCTCACTAAACCTCTTGCCTCAAATATACCCAACAGAAGGGAGTTTCACTGGTTAGTTACATCTTCCCTTAACAAACTGGCTCAGCGATCAATGACAACAAGACAGGACAAGGGCAGTAGGGAAGACAAATGTCTCTCATTAGCTTTGTGCCCAGTAAGGAGGTATGAGATCTGATGATACAGGCAAAACAACATTGGTTTGAGGCTGCATTTGAATTAAGGCCTGGTCTAGCGCAGAAGGTACAGATGATCCATTTTATGTGTCTTCATCCTATGTACCTTGCCCCTTTCCCCTTGGCATCCAAAGCCATGGCTTGCTTGCTGGCCTTGTGCCAAATTCACTGCTGGCACAGAAGCACAGAACTTCCCTGCACTTTGTGCCCCTTATGTCAGTGGTAACATTGCCCTCTCCTAGGCTGGCTCTGTTACACAAGGATCTCCTTTTGAGGCATGATCCTGCTCTCACTGAAACCAGTGAGCATTTTCCTCTTGAATTCCTCAGCAGAAGAAGTGAGCCCTGCCAGCGTGAGTGACCTGCCATACCACCCAGCCGCATTATTTCATCCCAATGTGAAGGCCTATGTTTGAGGTACATGCAGGGCTAGGGCTCTGGCTTGTCTACCACTTACACAACCCTGCAGCCCCCAAGAATATCTTGGGGCTTTGGATCCCATGGGGTTCCCTCCCCCATCTGCGCACTGTGCCCGAACTAAACCCAGTACGGGCATGTTCCATTTATAGCAAGCTACAATTACTGGCTAGCATTTTCCCAAGGCTTCCAGCAACCAGTGTGTGCTGGCAGACATCTCCATCAAGCCCCAGCTGTGCCCTTATGATGACCACTGGATTGGCAGCATTTCTTCAGGGTGCAGCCAAGGTCTAGAAAAGAGGGCGGATCCCAAAAGCTCATGATTTATCTTTGTTTCATGGCCATGACACTGGATCTTTTTGGATAAGCTAAAAATCGCAACTGTGCTGAGGCATCCTCCCAGTACACAGGAAAGCAGGGCAAGCAGGTTCATAGCCAGCCTCTTGACACCCATCTCTCAAGGTCTAGGACTGAAGCAGAGAATGAAATGAGAGCTGAGAGTAAGTACCTACATTTCCGAAATAGGACTGGAAATGGCCTTAGTAGCACAGTGAATGGTGGTACAAGATATAGACCCTTGAATCCAATCTGTACCCCTGCCAGATTCCTATGAAATATTGTCTTGGCAGTCATAGGGAAGGACACACCTGGCAATGTCTAGTGTTGTAAAAGAGCTGAGTGATCACAAAAGTGTGCAATTGCTCCAGATTGAATGTGAATTACCAACTCTCAAGTTACCCCTTGAGAAAACCTAGCTCAACTGAGAGCAGCCACACTGTGAAACAAGGATTGTTGTGCCCATGCTTATAGTATCCTCACTCATGTGAGGGGCAAAGACTTCTAAGTACATCCTACAGGTCTGAGTGCTGCTGCAACCTGATTCATCTAAGTATTTTTTCAGCGTGTTGTTGGAGGATTTGTCTGTTCTTCCTGGGCACATGGCATTGTTAGAAAACACTGGAACACTAGGTTGCATCCACTATAGACTGGTCATATTAGAAGCTGAGAAGTTGCTATCTCTGGCTTTACTCTCCCTGCCAAGAAGCCTGCCAACTTGGTTAAAAGCACTAACACATTTGAGTTATGGGTTTGTATGCATGGATGGGCCTCAAGCAATAACTAAGATTAGCTTTGTAGCAAAGACAAGCCCTTAGACTGCAGAGGAACCTAGGCAGGGCTGCCCCCATAACTGCAATGCACAAGGACTTTGTGAATGTGAGACGAGAAAACCGTATGGAAAGGCTGCCAACCAGCCACTAGATCTAGGTAATTTCTCCCCTGCTACCTCAGTCAGGCATGAAATCCAGTGTTGGGTTCATGTCCATAGCTCAATCAAATGTTCCTTCTTATGGAGGAAACAAAAGAGTTTGAAATGCCTTGGTCTCCAAGTTGCTGCTGCTTGTTCACTTCTACACTGTCCCTGCGGTTATAAAAGCCCCATCAGACCAAATGCCTCTATATTAATTTCCAGCCATCCAATCAGGGAAAACCATATGACTCAGGGGACCAAACACAAAGCATAGGTATTGAACATGCAGAGCTGGGAGTTGGAGATCAGAACAGTTATGAACAGGAAAACTGGCTACATTCACCAGATAAATACTTGCAGCAAATTGTCCACCTAGCTGCCCTCCTATACAGGATGTATGGGAGTGTGTGTATGAGGGAATAACACACGAGCATGTATATGAATGCAGAAATGTGAAGATAAGAGAGCTCTTCAGTCCCAAGCAATGAAAATTTAATGAACTCTGATAGCCTTGGTTTATCTGTAATGAACAGAGAAGGCTGAGAGGCTCCAAGCATACTATCACAAACACACAGGCACAAAAGGAAAGTTTGAATAGTATCCCTCCCAAATGTCAGTTCCTTGTTGTGGTATAATGGGCACTGGGTGGGAGGGCAAGATTTAGCTACAAAATGAAATGAGGCAAAACCTAGGAAAAAGCACAGAGACTTCTGACAGGGCTCTAGATAGAGTATGTGATCCTATAGGTCTGAGAAGGTTTTTATCAGCATAAGCCCGAGATCTCAGTACTTTCCTCATGCTACACCAGTTCTGAGTCACTCTCAGACTTGTCATTCACAGCAAGGCATGTCCTGTTGGTGCTAAGCTGACAAGTGGTTTCTGTTCATCTCCATCCTCCTTTCCAGAAGTTATGGGAAAATCTTCAGGTTCTGGCTCCACTCCCATAAGGGGCTCCAGAGTATAAAGCATGATGCTGATGCAAACACTGCCATTAATATATGTCAATGCTATGTCTTGAATTCCCTCTTATACGTAATGCATCTACACATCAGTCCTCAGGGACTGATGCATCTCTTTGACCAGGCTTACAACCATAGCATGCATAGTCTCAGGCTTACTGAGGAAGTTGCATTTACAGCTGTAAAGGGCTGACATAGATGGGGACGTGCTTATATTGGTAAAGCTGTTTGGTGCAAATGATGATGGCACAATCCTATAACTGCCACTGCTTTTCCCATGAGCTCTTCTGGATGGGGTCTGTCTCTCTCACCTGGTGTCTGTGCAGTGCATGGCCCAGAGGGGCTCTGGTCTCACATGAAGCCTAAGTGCTTTTGAAACAACAAGCCCTGGTTCTGACACTGGCTTACTCTACGACTCTGGGGAATGCAATTCACTCCTTTTACCTTACCAGCTTTCCATCTGTAAAATGGGGCTAAAGCATAGGGCCTCTAACATAATTTGAGGGCTAGAGATGGCAAGCATGGTGTAATGGAGCTACATATAAGGTCTATTCAGAATGCACCAGGAGGATTGTGCAGTGCTGTGAATGGGAAAAGAGCTGGATTCCTTTTCTGTTGGAAAAGAGTTTCCACACTGATACTGGAGTATTACTGGGGGATTTGCACTGATCTCCCCATACTGATGTGGCTATACCAGTGCAAATGGCTTTTACAGTGATGCGATATATCTGCCTTAGTGGTTTGCACCACTGCAATTCCGTTGGACCAGAAACCGAATGAAGACCAGGCCCGAATTGTGATCACTTAATTAGATCTGCAGTAATGTAAAGGGACCCCAGTCTAGCCAGTGGAGAACAGAAGCTGTAAGACCCCAAGAACCTTAGTGCAGGGCTCACAAAGATGCAGTTTCTCCCTTTCTGTTTTCAGCTGGAAGTGGAACCAGAATCTCTCCAGACACAACATGCACCCGTGAAAGAGGGATTGCTTTCCCCCCTGAGAACAGAGCCCCAGCCAGAGTCAGGATGAAAGCCCTGATCCTCAGAAGTCCGTTCCTCTCTACTCCTGCCCTGATGGTTCTGATTCTCATGCTGAGCACTGAGACCAGCAGTGCCTGGAAGCAAGGTGCCCCTCGCCTTCGTCTCTCCTACAAAGGTAAGGGACCATCCTACATCAGTCTTCTGGGCCAGCTCTGGAGGCAGCCAAGGTTTTTTCTGAGGATTATGCCCTGTTTAGGGTGGCCTAAAAGGAGCATCGTTTATCCAAGGTGGCTGGTAGCTTGTGAGAGCAGAAATAACAGGATGGGTAATGTCCAGGGTTTGGGGTAGGCCAGTATCAGCACTTCTCAGTGGGGTTTCTTGCCCCTAGAAAGTGTGACTAGAAAGTCTCCAGGACCTGACTATAGCTTGGCATCTGAGATCCAGGGGGCTTGAAGAAGAGCACAAGCCCAGGGCTCAAGACAATGCTGCTGGTGCTAGAGATGGGGGCTGGAGGGAGAAAAGTCATTGCATGGAGAAGGGAGATCTTAGACAGCCACTGGCACACTTCCATCCTGAGACTCAGCTCAGTGTCTTGTTCTGCCTCTGCTGTGATGCATCTTGGGTTTTCTTCAACCTCTTCAGAGGAGAGTATGACATGCTGAAGGAGACCTTGGGCAGCACCTGGCTCTGAACTCTGCAGTGGGGATGCTATACACACAATGGGCACTAAAAGTAAAACTAAGGTGACACCTCTCCACCTCCCCAATATGGTGCTGAGGGGTGAGAATGCAGAGAGGAGCTGAGAAAACTCTAAGGTTCTGACAAGACATCCCCTGCTCTGTGTTGAGAGGCCATTAACTCCAACCTCCCAGCCACCACAGTGACTTTCCTTCAGTCCACACATGCCCCCTTGCCCCCAGCCTTGTCCCCTCATCCCTCCCCTTCTCTTGCCATTGTACTGATCCCATCCTTGCTACCCTGCAAAGCAGTCATGGCACTGACATGCAGCTTCATCCTGCTGGTGTGTTCTACCCTTCCCCAGTCTGTCTCATCTGTTCACACCAGTGGTTTTCAATCTTTTAAGACTTGAGGCACCCTTCAGAAAATGCAGTTCTTAATATTCACTCTATTCACTTCTGGCTACAGAAAAATAATAGAACAATTTTCCTTTTGCTAGGAACATAGAAAGATCACAACAGGGCAGAATGTTTTTGGCACTGTAGATTGCTATTTGAAATATCCAGGTTTGTCTTGTGCAACATGTTTGCACACCTCACAGTGTTTACATTGTGTGGCGCCCCATGACATCCTTGAAAAGATCTCAAGGCACCCCAGGGTGCTGCAGCACCCTGGGTAAGAATCACTGATTTATACTATAAGCTCTGTGGTTCAAGGACTGTGTGCTGCTGTTTACAGTGTCTACCACAGTGGTGGATCCTGAGCTATGGCTACAATAAACATCAATAACTTAGCAGTATAGGACATGCCACTGTGTGCACTGTCAGTTCCAGGGGAAAGTGTAGAGACTTCACCGTCAGGAGGGAACAAAGATTTGGTTTGTGATCCACAGGAGAGGAAGCCTATCTAGTGGTTAAGGCAGAGCACTGGGAAGCTGGGGAACTGGCTTCTGATCCTTGTTCTGCCACTGACTCACTATGTAGTCTCAGAGAAGTCTCTTAACTGGTCTTCATCTCAGCTGGGTGATGCTTCATCATTCACTACTGCAGGCTGATTAGGAGCAAGGGAACACTGTGAATGCAACAGAATCAGCACAGTTTTGATCGGGGCAGGATGTCACTGGAGGGATTCTGTACCCCCTGCACTCATTGAAGCTCTATAGCCACTCCTTGTAGCCCTCCCTCAACAGAGATTTTGAGGGTGGACTTGGGACTTAATGCACCCGCAAGCTACACAGGTGCCTGGCCAGCACACCAGCAAGGAGACAACAACAGCTAACATGGCACAGTGCCACTGTTGTCCTGAGTCTGGGGAAGGGATTCCAGAGTGGGGGAGAAGTTTCCTCATTTGTACTAGCCCATGGCCAAGCTCCCTTACTAGAAGATGTCATACAGCAGGTATGATCAGCCAGAATGGCCATGTGGGGAGGAGGGAGGTTTTAGCTCTTGACTCCTCCGCCCATTCTTCTTTTCTTCAGACTTGTTCTTTCTCCTAGACTCTTCCCGTCTGTGGCCTGCAGCAGACAGCTTAATCCTCTCGAACTCCTACTCACAATGCCCTGTCTTTTCCCTTTTCACTCCCCAAATCCCCAGGAGCTCGGATCTGAAGAGCAGCCACCAACGCAGAGCCAACGTCTACCTGAACCTTTCCCTTATTGTAACTGGTAGTCTGGGCTGGATTAACGCATAGGCAAACTAGGCACATGCCAAGAGCCCTAAGTGAAGAAGGGGCCCAGTTTTGCTTATTTTACATATTATAATTATTGAGTGAAAAAAGTAAGGGCCCATGAGTTTGTTTGCCTAGGACCGACTAAAGGGATAATCCGTCCCTGCTGGTAGTCACAGTGGGAGTTCTGCTCTAGGCCAGCGTTTCTCAACCCATGGGTCATGACCCAAGAGTGGGCTGCAAAAATATATGAAAGGGTTGCCAACAAACTTTAAAAATGGATTCTCCTTTAAAGTAGAAAAACATGGGAAACAGTGGCTTTCTCCTTGCAGGGTGGCAGAGTTCCAGCCTGCAAGGAGCTGCTTGGGGCCCCCCATGCACCCCACACACCTCACCCGTCCCACATATCCACCCTCTGCCTCACACACTGGGAGACTGGGGTCGAGGGGCAGTGGTTCAGGAGTGAAGGGCACTGGGTCAGGACTGTCCAATATTTACAACTGGGTCCTGGTCCAAAAAAGGTTGAGAACCACAGCTCTAGGCAAGTCAGCAATGACCATCCTCCTCCTAGTGCTACCTAACCCATCTGAGAGCGGGCCCAGACATGACAGGGTTGAAACACCAGCTGCCCATCTACACCAGGACTCCTAGTGCTGGTGGGGAGGTCACAAGAACATAAGCAGCATCGGGAAATGAAGGTTAGAGGAAGGCCCAAGTATCCTCCAAGGAGAAGTTTCCTTTGCTTCTTCTCCCAGGGATAGGGCTTTCCCAAGAGATCTATCAGGTGGCTGGGATAGGAAGATGGCCTCTGCCTGGTTCACTTTGTAAAGGCAGCTGGTGCTGGTGACCTATACCTGCTTGGTGACTGGGGAGAATACCTCTAGTAAACCCCTAGGACTGGGCAAGCACAGAGCAGCTGAGCAACTGTTCCCCCAGAGCACACTGCCTGAGGGCCCCAGACTCCAGCTTGTAAAGATACAAGAATAGTTTAGCTAGATCATTCTAGCCTTTGCCATCCAAAGAACCAATTACAAGAGCAGTCTCAATCACACATCCACTAGGAACTGGACTGGCCCATGATTACCCTGGGTGTCTCATGGGTGTCTTCAAGAGGAGATGGGACAAGCACCTGGCAGGGGTCATCAGACCCCAGAGCTCTTTCCTGCCCAGGGCAGGGGGTCAGACTTGATGACCTACTGATGTCTCTTCTGGCCCTAACATCTATGAATCTATGAATGATTTATCCCAGAAGAGCCACCAAACAGGCCCTATGATGGTAACCAGTCACTTCTGGGAACAGAGGGGTTGCCAAATTGGGCCAGACCCATAGTCCAATATTCTGCATCGAGTCAGGGCCAGTGCCAGATGACTCAAGGGAAAAAGTGTCTTGATTTCTGCTGAGTAAAGTTGGTCTTAAGCGCCGAAACATGAGGATTAATCTCATTTCCAGAATTTGTCATCATTAACACTGGATATCCTGTTATCAACAGGAATGTCCGGCCCTTCTTGAATCCTAAGATTTTGGGCTTCGGTGTCCACCTGTGGCAATGAGTTCCAAAGTCCAACTGTATTGTAGGTGAAAGTTGTTGGTTTTGAATTGCCCGCCTTCCAGTTTCTCCTTATCTCCCCTAGCTCATCTGTGATGAGACAGGAACAGAAGCTTCGGATCTCCTGGTCTCCTTTCTCCATCCCACTCCTTGTTTTATGTGCTTTTGTCATGACCCCTCTTATTCATCTGCTCTCTAAAGATAAACAACCCCAACCTTTTCAATCTCTCCTGAGATGAGATCTTTTCCAGGCCCCTAATCATTCTTGCTGCCCTTTTTTGAACCCTCTCTAATTCTGCATACCCTATTTGGTCACTACTGATCTGGGTTTTATTTCAACTAGTGACATGAAGGAGGTTGTTAACCTCAGCATTTTTAGACACGACTGTGCTCACCACCAGAGCATGGCAGCTCTCACACATATTCTATTCTACCACCACGATCTGCATTATCTACTGCACAAAAGACCCTGAAACCTCTTCCAAGCAATCTGTAGGGATCCCACACCCTACAATGAAAGGTGGTCTCCTCAGGTATCAAATGCACCAACTGTTTAATAGCACAGGGTACAGCAACTTGCGGGGGGGGGGGGGGGGGTGAAGAACAACATGCATAACACACTCACGCTGAAATCTGTGCTAAAATCCCTGCTCATAGCAGAGTGGCGTGGGTTTGTAAGCCAGAGGCCAACTCAACAGCTGGGGCCTCTGGAAAAATCTCAGCTGCCAGAGGATTTCAGTTTCACATCTGAAACGTGCCCTTTCCTATGAGGTGCATCTCATGCTGGAGGCTGTCTCTGCTGCATGTCCTTCTCACAAGCCATATCTGCTAAGTGGGAATTAAGGCAAGCTTTATCCCTCTGCTCTGCTGGAGCATGCTGTCTGAGCTCAGACTCACCTTAGCATCCTAGCCAGCCTGACTTTCAGTCATAGCCTTCTACCAAGCCACTCAAGACTTACTGTCTTCCCCAAGGAAGGTAGGTCTCACCCCAAACCCCTGCAAAGGCCAACGCAGCTGAGATGAGCTCTGTAACAATTAAGCGCTCAGGGCAGCTGTTCCAACCTTATTTGGAAGGAACAGCCTGGCAGACCCTATCGCTATCTTCTGAACTGACACAGCAGCAAGTCCTGCAGCATCTGGGCTTCTATGGAACAAACCTCCTGGGCTCCCGTTGGAGAACAAACCTGCTGAGTTTACCAGGTCTGATGCTAGCAGTCTGGGCACAAGAGGAACAGGCAGGCTGAATTCCCTCACATACTGGAGGATGGGGCTAGGACTGTGGCCTGGGGTTAATTCAGTTTCTATGTAAAATTGGACAGTAGTTATTGTGCCAGATGCCTGCTGGGCTCGTAGTAAGACAGCAGAAGTCTGGCTTGAAACCCAGGGACTCAAAAGAAAGCATGTGGAGCAGTGTGGCTGGCTCAGAAGGGGCCAGTTCTATCTGACATGCAGCCCCTAATGAGGAAGCAGAGCCACCCCCCAGCTTGTCACTGCTGGGAGATTGCCAGCATTGATAACCTGTCCCTCTCCTTCAGTGAAGGGAACAGAGATCGTTCCTATACTTCAAAGAAAGAGCACGCATGGGTCCAACGTGCCAAAAACCCTTGAGTCTTGGGCAGAGCTAAGAGAGGAAGCTCCCAGCCTCAAGAGGGCTCAGGGAAAATGCAGACAATGGCAGGGGATGTGACTCATAGAGGACACAGAGGGGGTTCACGGACACAATGGCCTGACAAGTTTAGGTTTAAACACCCCAGACCTCTGAGGCTCCCTCCAGGCCACAGCCTATTGGGATGGAGACTGTCGTCACAGCCCAGCATGAGGGAGGCAGACAGGCACAATAGGAGTGTGGGGCGAGACACAGGCAAGCTTGCAAAAAGGAAATGACAGAACCAAAGGCAAGAAAAGCAGAGGAAGGATGATGCAGGAAGGAGCGAGGCCAAGAACAATAAGGCCCAGCAGCAAACCAATCCCTTTCCCGATGATAAGATGAGTAGATGCTTATAATAGAACTTCAGTAGATTGGGAGCAACCAATGCAATTGCTGTACAGGCTGACCTGTGCTGTGCGCACTCTGAAATATGAATGCCACTGGGTAAATCTGGCTCAACTGTGACAGCACTAAGGACAACTGCAATTCTGGACTGGTCCCTGTCTTTCCGTTGTGGACAGTGGAGTTACTCTGAGGTTATACAGCACCAAAGTCACATAGTGAAGCCATAGTGTACCACTGATCTTCTGTTACTGTATGAAATTGGAAGCTAGGGTAGGTGAGGCAGATGGATGCTCCAGGGATTGGTAGCTTGTTAGAAAGCCTTTTGCCTCTGGGTCACTGGTTTGCATCAGACCCAGCTGGTAAGGATCAGAATCAATTACCCTTTGGTGGGCATTCTTTGGCTTGGCAAGTTGGTGGGTCTCTGCCAACATTTACCACAATACAAGTGGCCCTAGCAGTGCCATTGTTGACCATTGCAGAGAAAAGGCAAAATGTAGCTTGGTTCAGATTCAAGCACTCCCAAGGCACCCTTCAGGGCACCCCTGACTTATGTCTGTCTAGTGGAAAGGAGTGAGAATGCTCTTTTGGGAGAACAACACTGACCTTGAACAGGGCTGGGATGTCAGGTGATGAATACAGGGTAGGGAAAGGCAGAGTAGAGACAAACATTGGGAAACAGTGGGGGCATGACAAAAGAAGAAAATTGCTTTGGGGGACCCCTCTAGATAAGCTGGAGTTACCTGGGGTCTTCCCTCTCCCAGCCAGCACACTGTGCAACTCACAGCAACCTCTTTCAAAGGCCTTTTAGGCTCCTCGTTAGCAGGTCAATTCCCTATCATCATTCTTTTTATGAGTGGGTTGAACTGGAGGCAAACTGGGTGGTTACTACTCACCTCTTTCTTAAAGAGTTGGGAGAGAATGAGCTAAGGGAATGAAGCTGCGAGAGTAGACCCTCATCTCTATCACGGGGCAGTGGATTGAATACTGCAAGCACAGAGCAATTAATCCTTCCTGGGAGCCAGATTGAAATCTAGCACCAAATAGCACAGCACAGTGGAAAGGATCTTGCCATAAATCAGGGGTGACCTCTCCCCAGGACAGGGCCTGAGGGAGGTCAGAAGGTGAAGCAGTGATAATAGCAGCTTCCTAATTGTTTCAGGTTGAGCAACATCAGGGCCACATTTGCCCTAAGTACTGTCATTACTTTCCTCCAGTTAATTAAGCAGGTTGGGGCAGTATCGGATAAACCTTTGACCCCCACCTCTGAGCTGCATCCCCAGTGGCACCAGCCTACATTTACCTCGGGGTGAGCAGGTCACAAGAGCAGCCCTGGCTCCAGAGGGAGATCCAAGCCCTGTCAGTGGGTAGAGGCTATGTCAGGGCTCAGCCCAGGGAGGAGGATCCACCTGACCCCCACCTGAGATCAACAGCCTGGCAGTGATAATGGGTTTGGAAGGAAGGGGAGTTTTCAGCTCTTGATGCCATTTTAATTAATGGGGGTTGGGGTCCAAAACCCCAAGGCAGATTTAAAAGGTTTCCCCCTTGGTTGGGGGCAAGATCCATGGAGGTATCTGCAAAATACAGACTAAGGGAAAGATTGTTGGGAACAGAGTTGTCAAGCACAAGAAAGTCTGTAACAGGGAAGGGTAAGGGACAGATTGCTCACCAAGGTCACTGGACATCTACAGCAGGGAATGGCTAATGGCAGAGGTGGGGACTTCCTTGGCTCTCAGGAAAGAAAGTTACAGCCCCACTCATTAGGCAGATTAGCCTGGGGTAAGACAGGAAGCCACTTGCCAAGGAGCTGCTTGGCTGAAGAGCTCTTTTCATGCAGTGAGCCAGCACCTGCCCACTCCATATGCTGCTGCTGTTACTTTACTTGTGTGGATGAGCAGACGTCAATAGGATTTCCAGCTTGTAACAGCTGCCCTATTGAGAGAAAGGCTCCTGCTTCCTGTCTCCCCTGGAAACAGGAGTGAAAGGAAAAGAGGAACAGTCCCTTGTGTCCAGTGGTTTGTTTGAAAAGGAGGACATGTGTTTCCACGCATCCCAGCTTGTATGTCATAGTTCCATGTGTGCGTGCATGCACATGCACATCCCCTTGCACAGATGCCCCTTACCTGTTGGTGTACTTTGCTGGTCCCTAGCTGAATTTCTGGCTTATTTATCACCTCTCAGTTGACTTCCCACCCTCCATTCCAAGGTCCTGCACAGCTCTTCCCATACCTCTGCCTCATCTTCCATCCCCTCCCTCCTCTATCGTGTCTTTTCTTCCTTCTCCAAGTCCTGTTTTCCACACAGCCCCCTAAACCCAGGATGACCTCAGGCTTAGTACACCAGTCCTCTTCCTCCCTCATTCACATCCCTCATGAGAGGATCCACCAATGTAAAGGGGGGAGCAATCAAGAGTTTTAAATGATCTAGTAGGATTCCTCCTGCCCCTAGATTATACTCTCCAGGGTCGTGACAGGTTTGGTTATTTGAGTTTCAGTCCAGCTGTTGGTGTTTATGGAGATCAAAAGTCCATTTGCTTCAGCAAAGGGGTGAGTTGGACTCTGTCAGTCTCAACATGATACATACCTTGTTAAAATCCACATAGCCACCTGCCAGGTTTCAAGGCCACCTTGGGTGATGTTTCAAGAATGATTAGCTGAGATGGAAGATCACACACACACACAGTCTTTCTCCCCCAAGTTTTACCCCAAAACTGAGGACATAAAAGTCTGGTGCCTGTGCCTCAGATCCCTGCAGGTAAAAATGATAAGGCTGATGGCAGACCAGTGATTTTCTGCAAACAGACCTGTGACTCAGCTGCCTGTGTCACACCTATGTGTTGTGCCTTCCCCCTCTTAGCCCAGCAGGCTGGTGTCTAGTGCAGTGATGGGAGAATGAGCTAGGTTCCCATCTTGATGCACACATCAAACATGCAGTTGCCAGCTAAGTCCCAGGGAAAGGATTTTTATTATGGTGACTAGTGCGAGAGGCAGGAGTCCTGCTGGATTTTCAGCTCCAAAACTGAATGTGCAGGCTGGGCTGCCAGGGAAGGCCCAAGGTGAGTTTGCCACCAGGGTCAGTAAAGATTCTCCTAGGGTTTTTTATGAGTCCACTTCTCTAACTGCATAGGAAAGGAGAAGCATGCTGTGGACACCAGGGAGCTGGAAGCCACCATGTCCCACCTGCTTGCCCAGAAAAAGGCCAGCTGCAGGAGCCTGATAGCTGCTTCAGTCCCTCCCCATGTGAACCCTCGATGCAGCTGATCACCCCTGTTTTCTGCTCCCTAGAGTCCTGCCCGCTCCCCCTCCCCAAGAGGATTCTTTTGCTGGAGCATTCTCCAAATCTTTTTAGTCCACTCCTTTGTTTTGCTGGGGGGGAGCTGCAGAAGTGGGAGGTAAGGAGTACTCATACCATGGGGTTTTGTGCAGGCTCCTCTGCTTTGTGCAGCTGAGATTTCTCCAAGAAATCTTGCCATCTAGGGATTTGCCTGTCAGCAAATGCTTGATCTAAAAACCCTGTTCTGAGCTGGCCTAATCCAGATCCTGAGTCTTAAGATCCCCTTGAGTTGAGAGGGGGAGGGAGAGGGCAGCCAGAGCCCTGCTAACTCCAAGTACCAGGACATGCCTGAGGCAGAGGAATGCTCCTGGATGAAAGCAGCTGGAAGCTTATCCTGTAAGCTCTTTGGGGCAGAGGCTGCCTGTCTCTGTAGCCCCATGCAGAGCTGAGTACATTTTCAGCAGTTAGGAAATGAGAAAGGAGAAGAAAGAAAGGGAAAAGGTCTTGACAGTGAGAGGAGCTAGGGTGGCAGGACCAGTCTGCCTAGGGGAGCGGTGACTGTCAGCTGGAACACTAAGCAGTACTGTAAATGGACACATGCTCTGGAGACTAGCTGCAGGGATCATAGGTGCAAGGCAGTCACCCAACTGGTCCTCTCTCCCACCGGTTTCTGTGGCTCCCTCCCATCTGTACCAGGAACTGTTTCATGGGGCCTCTGCATCTCACACAAGCTGCACTGGGCAGGCAGCAGAAACCCCTTATATGACAGTCATCATGGCAAGAGGAGGGGGAGGTTTTAGAAATCTTTGAGATCAGGAGTCTGGAACAGTTTCTGCTAAGGAAACTGGGGTCCTGCAGCAGCACAAATACGCCAAAAATTCTCCCCGTAGATGAAGCAGAAGCCATTGGACAAGAGGCTCCAGCTTGAGGGCAGTGCTGTTTCTGCATGGTCTTTAACACCAAGGACACTGGGCAGGAGAAACTTCAACACTTTTTAAAGACACTCCCATAATCTGGGAAAACACCCCTGGCAAGATGGAGTGGGCCCATCCCCACACCCCACCAGGGCACTGGGACTGCCTGGTCTCTGGAACTTGCAAGTTATGCTTGAAATTCTTCCATGCCTAATTGCTCCATTGAATTTCAAGGTTGGAAACAGTAAACTGAGCTTCCAAAACCCTCACCCAGACCTCACCACAAAAGCAGCTGCCTGCTTGCAGTCCCAACCAGCTGCCCTGACCTGTGTGACACTGCTGTCAGAGAGGGAAGAGCAGGATAGTCACAGTCCTCAGGGGCTGGGTGTGAGGTTTGGATTGCCATAAAGGGGCACTCCGTAGCAGCACTGGTTCATTCCTGAGAGGGTAGGGGAAGGGACATCATTTACAATCTTCAGGGGATCAGGGATAATACTTGGATCATGGATAATACTGGCTACAGGGGTAGCCCAGGGAGCACAGAGTAGGACTGAGGTAACAGAGACTGCACTAGGAGAGAGGAATGAGGGCAGGGTCACAGCCACCTGCCATGGGGGAATGACAGAATAAACTCTTGTCATTCACAGATGGGTGTGAGCTCTCCTGGTGTGGAATGGAGTTGGGGTTAATGCTTCCTATGATATTCCCCTTTGCCTTCTGTCTGCCCTACAGACCTGCTGAGATCAAACAGCTCCCACCTATTGCTGGGTCCAGAAGATGGGCTAGAGTTCCAGTCACTCCTGGTGGATGAAGACAGGGCATGGCTGATGGTAGGAGCCAAAAACCATGTCTTCCTTCTGCATCTGGACAGCCCAAGCAAACCGCCTCAGAAGGTCAGTGCTAGGGAGGCTGCAGGAAGGGACCATTACATATCCGTATGTTAGAAGGGCCACCCGTATGATCAGACACTTGCATGGCAAGCCATACAAGGAAAGGCTGAGGGACCTGGGACTCTTCAGCCTGAAAAAGAGAAGGCTGAGAGGGGACTTGATAACAGCTTACCGCTATATCGGGGCGTACATCAAGGGCTCAGTGAACAACTGCTCACCAGGGCACCCTTAGGGAAAACCAGGAGTAATGGCCATAAACTCCTGGAAGACTGTTTGAGGCTTAACAGTAGGAAAAACTTCTTCATAGCCAGGGTGTGCAGACTGTGGAATAAGCTCCCTCCAGAGGTGGTGCAGTCACCTACCCTGGAAATCTTCAAGAGGAGACTGGACGGTCACCTCGCTGGGGTCACCTGACCCCAATTGTCTTTCCTGCCTGGTGCCGGGGTGCTGGGCCCAATGATCTTCCAAGGTCCCTTCCAGCCCCTTACAATCTATAAATCTATGAATTCCCGAGGGAGGCTAACCTCCTCCTTCCCAGAAGCCTTGTGGGAATGGGTCTCACTTGTTATGCCAGAGGGAAGCTAGTACTGTGTAGCTCGATGTGCTACCTGAGGTAAAGTAAGCTTAAGGACAAGAATGACACGGAAAAGCATCATGCAGTGTAGACGCTCCTGCTCAGCAAGTGGTGCTCAATTGCCCAAGCAGGGTGGCACTGATGGGTTGCTGGGCTGCAGCTAACAGCATCCAGTGTGCACTGTTGGGGAGGTTAGTGGATACAAGCCAGCAGCACAGCTAGGAATGGAAGTCTGCCTGGATGGGCAGCAACCAACGATTTGATGTCACAACAAATCATTTACATTGCAAGTGATGCAAACCCCCGAGAACACCACATATCGCCCCGTGCATCCCAGCGTCATGGTGCAGAGCTTGCTGGAAGACAAGCCTGTCAATAAATTTAAACTTGGCCTTTACCAGACTCAGATTTGGCTTAGCCCAGTGAGTCATCCCTGCCTATGCCTCTGTCACTAACTGTCCTAATTTACTCTGAGGCTTCCTTTGATACCTGGGAGGCAAGGGAAAGCCTGAGCCATATGTAGTACCCATGAACTTGTGCCAAAGGAAAGAGGCTGGCACAGGTCCTGTGCAACCGTATTGGGGGAGCCTGTGTGCCTGTGCAGAAGCCTGTGTGCACCTGCTAGTGCTTTGGCACCCTCTGCAGGGAGACAGGTGCTAGAGCTGTCCTAGGGAGCCCCTACTGTGCTGCCTGGATGGGTGCAATATTACAAGTGGGAGAGGTGGGACTGGAATGAAATATAAGAGCCGCCATTTCCTGGATCAGGCCATAAGCCCAGTCTCCTGTGTCACACGGGGGCAAAGAGTGGATGCTGAAAGGAAGAGTGAAGAGGGCATGACCTGGGGTTATGCCAGTGTTCTTCTGCCACTTGCAGCCTCCAGCATTTGAGGTCTAGGCTGGTGTTTTCTCTTACAGATTTTCTGGCCAGCCCCCAGAGAGCAGGTGGAGCACTGCAGACTTGCT
>NW_005842522.1:130892-145272 GCF_000455745.1 Alligator sinensis
CCCCTGTAAGCTCATCCACCCATGTTTGAAGCACAGTGACCCATGCAATGGGCCTTGGTGGGGGCTGCTTGACACAAGGAGGTTTGTCAAGCTAAGGGCAGGCCCTGGGGCCTCACTGGCCTGTCCATGTGATCTCTGGTTGTCAGTGCAGCTCCCTTGATCTAACCTAACCTTTGCCAATTGGGATATTAAGAATACAGCTTTGCTCTGGGCCTGTTAGACCACTTCTCTTGGTTAACAATAGCCAGGCATCAATCATACTTCTGGGGAAGAACAAATGACTCCAGGGAATTTTCATGCGCTGGGGGGAGATATGATCGGTGTTAGAAAGGAAGGGGGCTGGAGGCTGGAGGCCCAGGACCTCAGTATCAGGGCCCAACCATGAAAAGAGCTGCTTTCTAAGAAAACCTTCCTCCTGAACAGACAGAATGTGCCAACTTTATCCGCCTCCTCCAGCCATTTAACCAAAGCCATGTGTTTGCCTGTGGAACAGGCTCCTATCAGCCCATCTGCACCTTCATCCAGCTTGGAGAAAGGGAAAAGGTGAGAGGGACTCTGCGAGGGGAATTCACCATTGGTGTGGGCAGAGAGGGACCCCAGAGCATGCCTGTACCCTCTTTGCACCGCCTGAAAGGAAAAGGGACCCCAGGATGCCCCCTCTGCTAGTCATCATCATCAGGCACCAAGAGAAAGTGGGAGGGACACTCCTCTTCTGAGCAGCATGAGAAGTGAGAGGGGACCCAGCATATGCTGTTGCCCAGGTCTGCAACCGGATCAAAGGACCTCACAGCATGAATGTCTTTGCTGCAGGGACACACACACACTGTCTATATTGGTAGCCCTTTCCAGGGACTGACTGCTACCAAGTCAACAGGAGCTGAGCTTCCCAAGCCCTATCCTGCCCTTTATCTCCAGACAAGCTAAATGGGACCAGCTTGAGTTGTTGTCTGCTGTCTTCCATGTCTGACTGCATAACAGAGATACTTTCCTACCTTGCAAGCTTACTGGAAACAGGGACCATGTTTACCTCATTCAGCCTCCGGCACAATCCTTGAATAAAAATTAAGTGATGATAGCTTGGCAACCTGTCAGGCATGTGCCAGGAGCAGTTTGGAGCAGGCCTTGCTAGCAAAGGGGAGGTGCCTAGCACAGTTCAGCCTGGTTTGGTCCAAGCCTCTGCCTGGACTGAAGTCTTCTCTTTAACCATCTGCAGGAACTGGGGACCTCACCTATGCAGCTGGTGGCCCACTCTATGGAATCTGGGCGAGGCAAATGTCCGTACAGTCCCCACGAACCCTTTACTGGGCTGCTTATAGGTAAGAGGAACCTGTGGGAGACTGGAGGTGGATACTAGACCCTGTAGAAATAGGTGCATTACAAATTAAATAGATTCATATGGATAGTCAGCTCTGTCCTTGCCAATAGCCTCTCACATCTCAGGGTATGCCTGTATGTAAGCCAAAGGTATAACAACAGCTCATTCAGACATGCCTGATCTGGCTCAGATCCCAAGAGCAGTGGCCTGGGCTTCAGCTGCTGACGACCTGCCCAACATCTTTGGTTGGCTTGTGCTGGCTGCATTGAAGCCCATGATTCTGTGGCTATGCTTCAATCAGTACCAAGGTGGCTAGTTTAACTCTGGTTTGGGAATGTCTACATGGGCTGCAGTGTAGCACAGCTATACTCTATCTCATTCAGTTCTGCTCCTGCCATGGCTCTAGGTCTATGAGTAGCCTCATTTGTCCAATGATATAAGAGCCAAAGGTGGTGAGCTGAGGCTGTCATAGGCTAATAAAAACTCAGATCTTGTAGGTGGAAACTTCAGGAAGAAGTTCTCCTAGCACACCCCTCCTGGATCAGAGAATCAGTTGTCTTAATTGATCCGCCCTGTAGCTAGGTAGCGCTACAGCATGGCTCCCCACAAGTTTATTAGGTTTTAAATGTCTGTAATTACTTTCATTGAACGTGCAAACACATTTAGAGAGTCTGTCTGGGTATGGGTAACTTTCTACCACCTTCAATACCCAAAGTATTCACTGAGACAGAGAGATGATCTGTCCACCTGGACCTCCTCTGCAGCCAGAGAGAACATTCAGCCCAGAGACAGCTACACAGGAAAAATAAAATGTCATTTGGTTGCTTGGATACTAGTTTATATTTAAGCCCAGTTCCCTTGTCATGGCCAAATGACCGCTCCCATGTGAAGCTCTGACATGCCACACTAACCACTAGATCCTTCTATACTCCTTTTCTGAAGGGTCCAGGAATGAAGGACTGTCTGTGTAAGGACACAGCTCCAGCTCTGCTTGCTAACCTGTGCTTCCCTTTCTGACCTGGCAGATGGAGACCTCTACTCAGGCACCTCCATCGACTTTATGGGTAGTAGTGCTGCCTTCTTCCGAACCGGGGTTCACGGGGCTGACCAGAACTACATCCGAACAGAACAGAACCAAGACCACTGGCTAAATGGTAGGGAAGGTATCAAGATACATTCTGGTGGGGGGCATTGGGCCCTGTGCATCCTGGCAAGCGGAGTGACTCCACTTAGTGCTTGGGGGAATAAGAGTGAGTGCAGGAAGGATGCAGGGCACCATACTTGTTGTGTTGCTGCTGGTACCCAGGGCCTCATTTTCTTTCATTGCTGAGAGGCCCAGACCTCCTAGTACCAGTGGGCTCCAATTGTCCATTCAGGTACTTCAAATAGCCCCGTTTGTCCTCCCATACCTGCTCCTTCCCCCACTTCCTTGCTCCTTCCAGGCTTCAGGCCTCATGAAGTCCTAGGCAAGGAGAAGAGCCCTCGGTTGCCCCCTCAGAACTGTATTTAGGCCCATGGTAAGACATGATGGGCATCTTTACACGTGCTCTGGTGGGTGCTATAATCAAAGCAATTCTCGGGAGTCACTCTAATTAAAGCACCCCCAGCATCTCATCTATTCAGTATCCCACACTTCAAAATGTCAGCGGGGGCAATTTAACTAAAGCTTGTTCGACAAGTTTTAGTTAAAATGCCCTTGCTGCCATTTTGAAGCACAGGGACACTGAATACGTGAGATTTCAAGGCTGCTGAAGCATGCTAATTAGCACACTTCAAGCAGACTCAATTAATCGAGTCTGCTCTGATGCACTGCAATTACAGCATGTCAGAGCAGGCATCCTGCATGTCTACAGGCACCCCCTGGTCTGAAACCAAAGCCTAGCAGTTTCACTTGCCTCTGGGCTGAAGACACAGGTTAGCTATTGTTTTGGTGCATAACTCAGCCCAGGTTGGTTTGGACATTTCTCAGATCTCTGTTCCATGAAGGAGAATGAGCAAGGAAGATCACAATGAAACCATCACCCTGGAACAGTTTGGGCTTGTGTAACCCACCAGTCGGTGGGTGTGAAAGGGCCTGCTCTGTGCCTCCTCTGCAGAGGATGGGAATCTGTTGGAGCTGCAGGAAGATAGCTCTAGCTGCTTATGCTTTCAGCCTAGAGGTCCCCTCTCTGGCATCCAAAATGGCAATGATCAGACTCATACAGGAGAGTTTATTCTGATTCTGCCAAGGACCCCAAAATGCTTGGACTAAGCACCCTGGGGTGCCCTTAGCTTGTCAAGATGCAGACTGGAACAGTCCATTGAACTGGGCCCAAACCTCAGTCCCAGTGGAGTGTGATTCTGGGACCATTGGACTGTGGCCTGGGCCTTGCCCTGCTGAAGCCAGTGCATGGGCAACTGGTGCTGCCTTTGTCAGGGGGGACATGTGCCCACCCTGTGACCAGTCCCGCGGACCGGAGTGGGGGATCCCCCCGCAGGCGATCCTGCTGACTGGAAGATATCCTCCGTGGGCAATCCTGGGGGGGCTGTGCGATCCCGCAATGGCCAATCATTGCGGCCAATCACTGCAGTCACTGGAGCTGCTTCTGAGAGTGGCTGCAGCTGCTTCTGGGACCAAGTGCCGGCCTATCACTGTAGCCATTCCCAGAAGCTGCCACAGCTACTCCCAAAAGTGGCTGCAGTGAGCGCAGTGATCAGCCAACGCTTGCAGGGGGGCACCAGTGTTCCTGCCTGCCCCCCCACCCCATCACCTAAGTGGTGAGCACGGCTATCAGGGGGTGCACCGGAGCTCTCAGGGGGTGCATGTGCACTCCCATGCACCCCCTACGCGTCGCCACCAGTGGCACATTTCCGAGGAGGCAGTGACTCTACTGGAGAACCCAGACCCTAGACACCGTAATTCCAGTCCTCCTGCTTTCTTCTGAGATGGCTCTTCTCAGCATCAGCTTCTCATTATACTGAATCATGCCACCAGGCACCAAGTCCAGCAGGGCCTTCTCAGACTGAGCTTTGCAGCTGGTTCATAGCTCCTGAATGCACCTCCATAGCCCCATGGTGCTAAGCCTTGCTGAAGATGTGATGGTATTAACACAGGAGTAATTGAGTGAGATTCTTTGGCCCACATTGTGCAGGGGTCAGACTCCATGATCAGACTGAGTGCTCTGGCTTTACAATCTAGGAATGGTCCTAATGCCAAAACTCGAGTCTCACCCTACTGAAGTGAGAGCTCTGTACAACAGCTACCATTGCTTCCCACATGTGCCTACAGTGCCTCTCACAAAGGGCCCAGTCCTGACTGCAGTTCCCGGGTGCTGCTAGAACATAAACCCAGAGCCCAAGGCTGCCAACAGTAAGCCATTTTCTCCCTGCTGTTCCCCTTGTGCAGAGCCTGTGTTCATTGGGGCCTATGCCATTCCTGACACCTACAATGCCCACGATGACAAGGTGTACATCTTCCTTCGTGAGATAGCCCTGGAGGCCGGCCCATGGGAGAGACGCCGCATCCACGCCCGGGTAGCCCGGGTATGCAAGGTAGCTCCCACAAGGCCAGAGTGCTGCTGTGGGCACCCCTGGGAGACACAGCAACCCCTTCATTCTGCCACTGTCTCATAATGAAAAGGGGGTGACGTTGCTTATAATTCATTCACTCACCTTAGGGGCCTTTTGGCTCAGTACCAGGGTCTGATAAGAGAAGGCAGCCTAGTCTGTGGTTACAGAAGGACAGTAGAAGACGGGGCTTACCTGGCTTTGCCATGGAGTAAACACATACAGCAGTTTACACTGATTACACAACTTTGAGTAAGGCCCTTTTTTTCCCTCTGCTAGTGCTTCCCCGTCTGTCATGGGCGGTGAGGACACCTTGTGTCCTCAAGCTGAGAACCTAGCTGGAGGATGTTGAGATGCTGAGTGTCAATGATATTGCTTTCCCCAGCACAGGTAGCATAAATGCTAAGGCCTGTGATCCAAGAAGGTTCCCTGGGTAACTTCCCTCGTCCCTCTTAGCAGGGAGGTGTGGGAGGGGACTGTGCTGCCCCAGAGATCAGTTGTCTCATTGCCCTGTTCTGTCCCAGCCGAGCCCAGGGGCTGTCAGGAGAGGCAGAAAGTAGAAGAGCCTGACCCACCCCACTTCACAGAGTGGCTGGAGGGTGGTGATGATGTGTGGCCCCTCACTCCTATTCAGAAAGCCCAGCTGTAGTCACAGCAGGGTTAACAGTGCTGGAGAAAGCAGGGAAGGAGGATCAGGTTGGCTCAGTGAGACTCCTGCTGAGAAATACCTCTTTGTGCCTGGCAGAATGACCTGGGTGGGAAGCGCAGTCTGATCAATCGCTGGAGCACGTTCCTCAAAGCCCGGCTGGTCTGCTCCATCCCGGGGCCCCAAGGCACTGAGACACACTTTGATCAGCTAGGTGAGTGCAGAGCACCTGCCCTGCTCCCTCCCTCAGCCACAAGTCCACGGTGCCCTTGTCTGGGCCCGAGGTGCTGGGGTCACCTAGGAGGGGACCTGCTCTGTCCTGCATGGAGCTGCCCCCTCCTTCAGCAGAGGACTCAGGGCAGAGGTGGGTCACCTTGAAGGGTGGGGCAGCCACACTGGACCCTTGCCCCAGAACTGGGTCCTGAGAACTTTGATCCAGCATTACAGGGCTTAGGCCTTCTCACCTGGTCTCTTTGCAGAGGATGTCTTCCTCCTCCACACCCGGAACCCCCAGAGCCCTCTCATCTTTGGCCTCTTCACTGTCTCCAGGTGAGCATGGACAGGAAGCTTCTGCCTGAGTGGCCTATGGGGCACCTGTCCTGCAGGAGGCTTTAGGAGTTAAATGGTGCCTGAGAAGAGGGAGGGAAGAGAAGGGAAAAGCAAAGGGGGTTGTCTCACACAAACAGCTGGGAGACTGGCTGGCAGGACAGGCTGGTGGCCACTGACAGTTCCTGGAGGGACAGAGAAACAGCAGGTCCTTATGGTAGGATGCAGCAAGACCACAGGAAATCAAGGACTCCACTGCAGAGTTAATGTTCACCCCTGGGATCATGTCCAGCATATCCCAGCTGGAGGGAAGCCTTCCCTCTGCCCCATGAGCTGGTGCTGCTCTGCAGAGGGGATCCCAGAGTGACAATATGTGAATAAGGGATTCATGGCTGCTTCCCTGCAAGCAGTAGCTCTCCCTACTCCTGTGCACAGGCTGGTGCGTCTCAGGCTGTGCCAGTCTAGCTATAGCAATGCAGACCCCCTTCTTTGGCTGCTCTTTGTTAGCACAAGGCAGCCAGGAACAGAGCTGGGGCAGGATAAAGGAGGTGCAAGCTACTTCAGGGGCTTGCACTGATTGAACACTGACCCATATAAACCAGCAGCTCCTGTACGTGGACAAGGCCATGCCAGCTCCAGCTCTTGCAGCTGCAGGGTCTGTCTCCAGCCCTTTCATTCCTGTGTGTCTCCTTTCCAGCAGCGGGGTCTTCAGTGGCTCTGCTGTATGTGTTTACTCCATGGCTGCTGTGCGAGCTGCTTTCAACGGGCCCTTTGCACACAAGGAAGGCTTTGACTACCGCTGGGTGGAGTACAAGGGGCGGATCCCCTACCCCCGTCCAGGAACGGTAAGTGTGCAGCACTGGGGTAGCTGGGAGGTAACTGGGTCTCAGAAGGGGGAGGGAAAGGGGCAGGCCACTCTGTGCTTTCCATCCCTCTTCCATTTGCTTCTTTTGCCCCCACAGTGCCCCAGTGAAACATATGACCCTCTTCTCCAGTCCACTAAGGACTTCC
The DNA here is from genome assembly GCF_000455745.1 of Alligator sinensis. Lineage (NCBI taxonomy): Eukaryota > Metazoa > Chordata > Crocodylia > Alligatoridae > Alligator > Alligator sinensis. The sequence continues at coordinate 137,957 of NW_005842522.1, forward strand.
CCGATGATGTGATCAGCTTCATGCGCACCCACCAGCTGATGTGGGAGCCCGTCTACCCGCTTCGCCACAAGCCCATCCTAGTGAAAGTCAATGTGCCCTATCGGCTGCGGCAGCTGTTGGTGCACAGGCTGGAGACAGAGAACAGACACTACGACATTCTCTTCCTTGGCACAGGTAGAGGCTTCGTGGCCTGCACCCTTGGCCCTATGAACACCTTGCCAGTCAAAGGGCTGGGGGGGCTCTCATGCTATACTGCTGGTGTGCCTCAGCCTGGTGAGCACCCTTGTTGGTGCCAAGAAAACATTGCCATTCAGTTCCATGCAGTCCTGTCTCACTGAGCTGTATTTTTGCAGTCCTGTATCCCTAACACCACCCTGGCAGCATCCACTCCTCCTGCTCCAGCGAGGCACATCCAGCCTCTGGGGTGCTTACCCTGTGAGTCTACCAGTGCACCTGGCCCTAATCAGGACATGGTGGCTTCCTGCCCCATGTACCCATAGAGGTCACTGCCCCACAGAGCTATCCATGTGCTGCAGACAACAGGGGTACATCCTAGGCTGGCCAAGTGGGTTACTGTGCTCCAAAAGCACAAGTGGGTCATTAACTTCTACAAGGAGCAGCCACTAGAAGCCACCACTCTCTCTCTCACTCTCTCTCCCTGGCCCCACCTCTGCCCTTCCCCCTCTCCCCCCTTCTTCCACAGAACATCCTTCAGAGCCTACTAGCAAGGGGGGATAGATACACAGAGCTAGCAGATGTGGAGCTAGTGATGCAAAAAGTTCCCTCTCCAGGCATCTGCCAGCAAGCCACACACAGCCAGTGACTTGGAGACAGGCTGTAATCAAGAAGTCCCTTCTTCAGCTAGCTTTGTGATGGCCAGCTTGTGGCATGCTTGCCAGGCTGAGCCTGAGTTTGGTGTCTCTTGCTGTACTTAGGGGGCTCTGGCTTGGTCTTCTCACATGGATGTGAGAGCTCACATTGCATAATGCCCAAACATCCTTGGCCACCTTCCCCAGGGCTGGTCTCTCTTCAGCTCTCCCAACCAGCTTGGCTTTGGATTGAACAGAGATTCACTTAAGTGCTTGCTGGAGCATTGCAGGGCAATCTGCTCTCTCCTCCTTGTTCAGCATAGGAGACCATGCTCTCATGCTGACCTTGAGGCAGTTTTCCCTGTGAGGGGAGGAGATGCAATAATCCCCTTGCTTTAATCAAGTAGCCAGAGCTATAAAAGGCTTCCAGACTCTCTTCTTTGTAGCACCTGCTCTCCATAAATCATGGCTGCAGTATAGGTTTCCCTGGCTTTATATGGGTTCTGTTTGTGTGAATTCGCTCTTATGGGATGACCCTTTTTATACCAAAAATTCATTATATGCAAGGTAAATTCACTCTTATGCCATCGGTGTGGTGGAAGCCTGCAGTCAGCTGCTTTGTGCAGTGCGTTGTGGGAGTGACATACACCAAAACAGTCTCCAGTGTGGATCTGTGATCCTCACTCGTTGTCTGCAATGTGTTTCTGTAGTTGCCATCTCCATTATGATAGTGCCTTGTGCTTGGTGAGTACCAAAATTGTCTTGTAAAACTGGTAGAAATGGGTTTGGGGGTCAGTACAGTCCAGGTCTTGGAACATATCGCTATTTATTACATTGTAAAGTGGGTTCCCTTTATGTGAATTCGAGTTATACATTGTTTTCCAGGAACACATGTACGGCATAAAGCGAGGAAATCCCGTAGCTAACAGCTCACCTCCCAGTTCTGATCATGCTGGCCTCTGGCTCTGGCCCAGTTTTGATCATGCTGGCATGCTGGCCTCTGGGCCACTTGTGACCATCACAGAGATGATGGTGGGGTTGTGACCTCTGCAGTGGTCCTCCTTTGCATTTCCCCTCCTCCTGCTATAAAACCTCCCCTGCTCCTATGAATGCAGCACAGACTGCACAGACTGCAAGCTGTAGCATTCCTGGGTAACTGTAGGGTTTTCCATATAGTCTTGGAGGATATCCAGTTGCCCAGGGTCTCTGAGTCAACAGGCTCTGATCCTAGCATGGTCAGCTCAGCCCCGTATCCTTGGAGAGAAACTAAGTTCCAGCCAACCTGTGTCAGTGGGTGTCTCAGGTGAGAACTTGAAGTCTGGGGTCCTGCTTGGATATTGGAAGATGTGGGGTATGAGATGGGGCATGACCTCATACCTGAGGCAGACTTTCCATTCACTCTACTATTGTGCTGCGCTCCAGCTGGTTGTTGCCTTCCTGGAGTAGGTTGCTGCAGAGGTGGCTGCATTTCAGCCATGCTGCGTATAGATGTGCTCAAAGAGAGTGCTCAGGTTCTTGCAGGAGAGTGCTGCATTATGGCCCACACTTCCCACCCTTCCTAGAGATGCACCTGCTAAAGGCTTTTGGCCTCCCCAGAGCTGCTCCAGAGACTGGCACTTGGCTCTGCAACTAACTCATTAAACCATGAGGTTGCAGGCTTTGACTTGGGCTTGGGGAACCTTCTCGAGGGCAGGCTTAGACACTCCAGTGACTCCCAGATTGGAGGCGGGGGGGCCAAGACATATCCCTTCCATCAGGAGACAGAAGAGGCTGGCTTGCATCCCTAGGTCAGCAGAGAAAGCACCTGACTCCAAAAGTCTGCATACTGCCAGCTTATTGGTAAAAATGCCTTGTGTCATTTTCCTATTGGTTAAAATACTTCATATAAGCTCCCCTGCTCTTTGAGGTTACACATTTAAGTCTTTGCCAGTGAGTGCCTTGGGCAGCTCTCCAGCACCATGATGGAGATAGGCCTTCCTCAGCTAAGGTGGGGCCAGGTTGGCATCTGGCTTAGCTCTGGAGCTGGTCAAGACAACCACAACAAGATGCTATCTCAGGTCATGTGTGGAGGACTCCGAGCCTACTGGTACCCAGCTCCAGATGACTGGGCTTTAATTGTGGCTATATTTCCCACTTAGCCTCTTCTTAGGGAAACTCCGGTGGGTTTCATGCATAAGAGTGCCCTGTGGTGTAGTGGTGGGAGCTGCTCTGAAGACCTCCCAGCCTCCTTCTGAACATCCCTGCACTGGGCACAACCTTTGTGCACTACTCAATGTGGCTGCCTCTGTGCAATGCTAGAGGGGTGGGTGCTCCCATCAGCGCTACAAGGGCTGGAAACAAAATGCAGAAGAAATTGGTGAAGCCACAAAAAGCAAGGATCAGCCCATCGGGGTTCTGTCTGTCTGTCCCTGCCTGTAAGCTGGGGGCACAGGGGGATGTCTCTAAAAACCACTACCTCAGCCAGGCAGGAAAGTGTCCTGCCAACACCAGCATCCAACAAGAGATGCCTCATGGTGTGGTTTAAGATGAACAAGGGCTCAGATGTCCCACCTAAGTGCCCTATGGGGACTCCTGTCTGGGGCCAGCTGTAGAAGCCAAGCCACACTGCAATGCTTCTCCCAAGCAGTAGGCAGGGGATTCACTGTGGCAGGGGTGCCCCATCTTCCCCACCCTGACACCTCCTCCCACTGTTGCTTCCACAGATGAAGGCAAAGTGCTGAAGGTGGCAGTCGCCAGTGGGGGAGGCCAGGACAGCGAGGAGATCAGCCTGGAGGAGATCAGCATCTCTAAGGTACTTCAGATGCTTCCACCAGCCCTGCCCTGTGGGGCCCTTCTGGCTTCTCCAGGAGCATACGCTACACAGACAGCACCCTGCAGCAGAAGGCTGAGAGCCTGGGCCCTTCCTCTGCTGGGGAGGTGGTGTCTGCATCATGTGAGGAACAGGTGGTGGTGGCTGGGGCTGGTAGTCAGCCCTGCTCTCCTGCAGCACCTTGCAGCCAGGCTGCAGTGGGCTCTCACCTTAGTCACCACAGGTACCCGGCAAGCCTCTGTAGGGCACTGCAGCTTCACTGTTATGCTCTCTGGTGCCTCTCAGTGGTACCTGTACATACATGCCCATTGTACAGGTCAGCAATGGAGGCCCCAGGTCCTTTCCCTGCATCTGAGGTCAGAAGCAAATAATTGAGTCTGGGCAGGGTCGAAACACGGGCTGAACCACGAGGCAGAAGCTGCAGCACTAGTCAGACTGTGCCACGGCTACTTCCCAACCCAAGCATGGCTGAGAGTCTTCGGCCAGGGCTGAGATTGGATTTGGGGCAACCCAGTTATTTGCTCAAACCAGCCTGCCCTGCACACTTCCCCCCTGGGGGCACGCTGCCTGTCTCTGCAGAGGGGTCTTGTAACAGCCCAGCTGGGAATGGTGACCACAGCCCTCCTGGATTTAACCCTCTCACTGCTTGTGTGTTAGGGGAACCCAGCACAGCCAGGGCTGCCTTGGCTGAGCACAACTATTGCATCCTCCCACTGTAGTGATGTCCATTCTCTCGTAGGTGCCCTTGCCCATCCTGGACATGCAGTTTTCGCCGAAGCGGGTGAGTCCTCACAAGCTGTTTTCTGAGACCCAGTCCTGCCTGCAGGCCCCACCAGGCCAGGGCCCTGTTGCTCCTGTCTGTGGCGTGTGTGCTGGGGGACCAGCCTCCTGGGCTCAGGCAATGGGATCCCTGCTCCAGGGCACTGGCACAACCCAGCTGCAGGACAAGAGGAGGGTGCCCTACACTAATTTACAGCCACATGTGACCCAATTGCTTCTCCCATGGGGAGGCTTGGCTCTTGGTTCACCCTGCCCCAGAGCCCTGGGGCCAGCTGGGCTGGGGACAGGAGCACCCAGGTAAGTGCCGCTGTCCTGGTTCTGTGAGCAGCAGGAGCTATTTGTGAGCAATGCCCATGGGCTGGTCCAGCTCTCCCTGCATCGCTGTGAGCTCTATGGCAAGGCCTGCACCGACTGCTGCTTGGGCAGGGACCCCTACTGCACCTGGGATGGCAAGGCTTGCAGCCCCCACCCGCTGATTGAGAAGAGGTGAGACCCAGCCCTGATCGTGCTCCCAGCCCTGCACTGCCCACCCAGGGATGGCAGCTATGTCTGCATGTGGTGGAGAGAGAAGGGGTAGGGCAAGTTACCTAGCTCCCCTGACACCCTTCCCAGCTACAAGCACTATCAGCTGGCATGAGATATGGCACTGGCAGCAGCTTCCCCAAGCCAACCCAGTGAGCAGCTCTGCACTGCAGCAGCCCCTGCCTAGCCCTGGGGTAGGCTTCAGACAGCCCTGCCATTGTTCCTTCATCTTGCCCTGGTTCCCCCATACCCACAGCCCTGCCACTGCCACTCTGCCCCCACCCCCCCAGACCCACCCCTCAACTCCACTCCTGGGCTCCCCACATGCAGTCCTGCCAACAAGCTTCCTGTACACAGACCATGCATCACCAGGAGATGCTACAGGTACCCAGCTGACCAACTGGGTGGTCTCATTCCCCTCCCTGCAGGCGAGCGCGGTGCCAAGATGTGCTGAAGGCTGATCCAGCCAGCCAGTGCCAGGACACCACAGAGGGTGAGAGTCAGCCATGGTCACACCCACCCAGCACCAGTGTGGTGCCTTCTCTGGGCTCTTCTTTCCTGCTGTAGATGAGGGGGAAGGTGGGCACAAGGGCCCTGGGCAGAAGGGGCAGCTGGGAGTGAGGCAGCACAGCATGGCATTGGTGCAATGTCAGCTCCTGCCCCTTGGAGCAGCAGTGGTTCAGGTGGCAGTTGAGGGATGCTGGGGGAGGAATCTGTGGGGCAGAGCCTGCTGCTGGCTCAAGAGGAGGGTCTTGCAGTAGCAGGCCCCAGCCCTGGCAGGGCTCCCCCTACCCTGTGCCCCCTCCTTTGCTCCCCCCTCGCACAGGGCTCCCTGCAGCCGAGGAGAAGCTGGTGTTCGGGGTGGAGAACAACTCCACGTTCCTGGAGTGCGCGGCCCACTCTCCTCAGACGGCCACGCAGTGGCTCATGCAGCACAGCAGGGCAGCAGTGCTGGAAGAGGTACAGGGGAAGGGAATGGCTCAGGGCTAGGCTGTCTGGATCAGGGGACAGTGCCCAGGTCTCTTGGCCAGTGCCCTGGGTGGGGCAGGGAAGGTGCCTGGGCCTCTCTGCAGCTGAGGAAGAGATGCTGTGCAGGCCTCCATTCTTTGCCCACAACAGCTCCACCCCCTTCCCAGCTCAGCCTCATAAAACCCCTGCAGACATTTTGGCTGAGCTGCAGCCCCTGCACCAAGCTGCAGCTCAGAGCCCCCCGCCTCCTGCATTTGCTCTAGGTTAGGAAGAACGACCGCATCTCCATCCTCGAGCAGGGGCTCCTGATCCGCCAGCTGGCAAGAGAGGACGCAGGGCTGTATGAGTGCCAGGCGGTGGAGCGCTCCTTCTCCCGCCCCCTTGCACGCTACACCCTCCATGTCATTGGGCACGAGGTGATGGAGGCCCCACCTTCCAAGTGGAGTAAGGCCATGGAGGCAGGAGGGAGCCGCCAGAGTGCCATGCCTGGCATCGCAGGGCAGTTCCACTACAAGGGGTACCCACGGGCCCTGGGGCCACCAGGCACCAGCCTCAGTGAATACTGCAGTGCTCTGCGGCACCAGGAGAGGCAGCGGCAAAAGGCCTGGAACCAGAAGTGGCAGCAGCACTCCCTGGAAGGCAAGAAAGGCAGGGTGCGCCGGCATCCTGGCCCCACTCAGCACAAGGAAGTGGCTTGAGACTGCTCTGATCTTTGTGCCACATGGGCTCAGGAGGGCATGGAAGCCTCTCTCTCTCTCTGGTTGGCTGTGTCCCCGGAGCCTTTCTAAATGCCCACCCTGCCTGCCACTACCAGCTCCAGATGCTTGCTGAAAAACTTAAGGACCTGCTGTTGACTACCTCATACATGACTTTGCCCTTTTCCCTTCTTTTCCTGAGCCTGGGGGGGATGGTGAAAACACCAGAAACACTGGGACACCCACAGCCCCATGGAACAGCCAAGTCTGGCAGTGAGCAAGTACAGGGGACCCAGCCCCTGCCCTGGAGCAGGCAGCTGGTTACAAAGCCTGCTGAGCAAGACTGACCTGACCAGGGGATTGACAGTATCTACATACCATGAAGTATTTATTCCCTGCATTTTTCTCCTGTTATTTTTCTTATGATTCTTCTTAAAAATAAATACTGAAGAGGAAGAACGGCCCCTCCTGTTTCTTGCCAGCCACTTGCAGGCTGCCATTACATTGCATGAAATGCAGACCTAGTCCCAATGCGGGCTTCCCCCCAGTCCAGCCCCTTGGAGGGGGCCTTGCAAGGCAGGATGCTGCCTGGTGCAGTGGCTGGAGCACAGGGCAGGGCAAGGCAGCTCTAATCCCAGTTCTACTTGGAAAGTGCCTCAGGCATTGACTAATTTTCCCTGCGGAAGTGGCAGGGGGGGGGAGGGGCAGCTGGGGGAGGTCGTCCGGGGGGGG
>NW_005842522.1:145303-176435 GCF_000455745.1 Alligator sinensis
GTTCAGATCAGACACCGTCTTCACAGACCTCAGAGATGCAAACATGGTGGCCAGGGCTCTGTGGGCCTCTTCCACAGCAACGAGCTTGGGCAGAGGTCATTCTCCAAACCTGCAGGGAAAATCCTTTCCAGTACTGTTTTCCCAGCTGCACTGGGTATTCCTGCAGGTTCAGGCTGGCAGCTGCTTTGCAGCAGCTTAGCTCTGCTCACCCCCGCTCCCACCTGGGGGCTTGTGAACCAGCTTATCAAAAACAAGGCCACTACCTCACTAAATGCACTTTGTAAAAAGTAAGGGTCAGCCCTGGGCTGCTCCTGCCAGGGGGAAAATCCTCTGCAATAAGAATACCCTTGTGCTACATTGTCAAAAGAGGGTCAAACTTTAGCTGGTGAACCAAAGCAACTGAGCAGAGCAACCAGTCAGTGGCTGTTTGACAGGGACTAGATTTAACTTATTGTTGACCACAGTGATGGTTCCTTGAGCCCCACTTCCACAATGCACCGCAGGTTCCAGTAAGTCATTGACCACATGTGCCAAGGTGCTCTGCTGAACTGAGTGATCCCTTATTCCACTCCCTCCAGCACAGTCAAGCTCACTAAGCCTCTTCTGACACCCCTGGCACCCACAGCTGGGGCTGAGATGAGTGCATGTGTGCATGAACATCCATACCAGACCTCCTGCAGCCCAAGATCCCTGCTCTGGTTCTGGATGTTTCACAGCAGGAGGAGCAAGTGAGCCCATAGGCAGCTGTACCAAGTTACAATTTATTTTTTTTAAAAATGACATGAAACACAAGTAAAAATAAATACATCATATAAACAACAAATTGTTCAAAGTCTCTGTTCTGGGAAATCAGGCGAGCACATCCCGCTAGACAGAGAAGAGGGAAGCACATGATCATGCGTGCAGCCGCCCGAGCGACCCGCCCTGCTACAGACATGCCTCCTTCCAATCACAAAAGACAGGCCACAAACTAAGGCGGTATTTAAAAAAAAACAGAAAACAAAGAAAGAAACCCAAAATCAATGGATTCACTCACACTCCCCTCTACAAGTGGATCTACCAGAGAGCTCCTGAATGCAAGCTGGATGCTAACACTACAGGATGACCCAAGAAGCAGTGCAGCTGCAGGCAGCTGTTAGTGGCATTATTTCAGCACAGGGGAATGGGGATTTCTGCCCCCCCCCCACCCAGTCTGTTGATTCTCCTCCACTTAAAACCATCCTCTTTTTGCAGGTGGGTTCCTTTGCCTATTCAAATTAAATGAGCCATTCCCAGTGTGTCTAGTTTGGCTAAATTCTCATGCCACCCCTCACCTGTTACCCCTAAACATGGATTACTGGATTTTACCCAGACAAGTCGAGAAATGCATCAACTGTGAATAGTTGCTTATTTCACCTGTTTCTGTGTGCAGTCTCCACCACCTGACCATGATTTTCTCTAAATTAGCCATCAGCTGTTGCACCATATTCACCCAGCTCCATCCCTCCACATCCATGGAGCTGCATGAGAAACCAAACTAGCTCTTCTCTGTAGCCCAATCATAAACCAGGACCAGGTAGAGCCAATATAGTCCTAGGTCACACTGAAGTACAAGGTCACCTCCCACCCTAACCCTGTGTTCACGTCTTGTAGTGGTACCATCCCTGCCAGTCCGGAAGCTGCTATAAAAACACTAATAGCTGATTTGACTTATTGATATACTGAGTAGAAACAACCAACGTGCTACCCCAGGATCCTGTGCTGGGCTCAGGAAAGTTCCCTAGTGTCTACCTGCTCTAGCAGTCTTGTGTTTCTATTCTCACTGTTCCCTGCAGCCCAAATAGGAGTTATCAGGCGCTTTGGTTAGGTGGTTAGGAGTCATAAGTCCAGCAGTGAAAGGAAAATCCAGTTCATACAAATAAAGTCCCCACACTGAGATAAGGAAAGCAAAGAGGATGCCTCAAAGCATGACTATGGGCCACTGGAGAGAATGGGGGAAAGCAGAAACCCATGGGGACATGTGAGGGACAGTGAGAGTGCTATGGCTGAAGACTCAGGAGGTCCATTACTCATGCCTGCTCTCAAGAGCCAGGACATTCTCGTGACTTATAAGCAGCAAAGGAACCTTTCAAGCTTTTTCAGTAAGCATCACTGAAGAATCGTGATGAGCTGTGTTTCCTGCTCCTTTTGCCCTCAGCATAACCAGCTCTGCAACTTCCTGGGAGACTTCAGGGGTTAGCATTGTGGAGGTGGGGATGTTTTCAGCACTACCAGAACACATGGGGCACAGAAAGGCTCCTCACTTCCTTCTCTGCAGGGAATCTCTTGCCCAGCACTCTGATGGCAGCTGTAATGTTGTCCAGTCAAGGGGGTTGATCTTTAAAACTCTGCCTCCCTTTGGAGGGGTGACCCAGGGAAACCAGGAGGAGGGAGTGTGGATGTCTGTTGGGCTGCATGGTAGAGATGGAGGGACCAGCTGCTCAAGTGCTGGCTGGAGAACAGGATGGAGGCTCAGCCCAGGCACTTACAAAGATGAGAACTCCCCCAGTGAGTACAGTAGTCTCTAATAAGTAGTTCATGGAGGTGGAGAACTTTAATGACTGTACTATAAACAGACAGACACAAGTGAAAAGTTTGTCAAGGACAAGGAAGGTCCCTCTTGACCAGGGTCACTTTAAAGAGGCAACACACAATGAAGCAGTCATGAAGTCTTTCCCAGCCCTGTTGGCTGAGTGCAAGAATCAGCCTCATATAAATGTGGCCTTCCCCTACCTGCTTGGAGGAAGAGAAACAAAGCCTGCCACTCAGTGACTGGAGAAGTACATTACAGGTGTACATTTCCTATGGCTATCTCCCTTTCCTATGATTACAGTGCTTCATCAGATTACTCTCCCAGGTGTGCCCATGACCAGAAACATTAGCATATTCCATCCATCAGAGCAGGTTTGTGCCAGAGGCCTGCCCAATTCAGTGCTGGTGAGAAGGCCCTACAGAAGCCTCTGGTGCTGTCCTTGAGACACGATTAGTAGAGTCAGGAGAAAAAGTTACCACCTGATACAAACTTTTGGTCTCAGCTCTACCCAGGATAGATGCACAAAATACCCCCATTAACAGTTATAATAAGCATGATCACTCAGACTAGCCCTGCTACCTAGTACAGACTACAAAGCAACTAAAGTCCTTGCAGTTAGGTCTTTGTTCCCATCCGAGGCCAATACTTTTATGGGCACTGTTTAGACACCTGAGGATTAGAAAACTTTGTGTTCTCACCAAAGAGCATCCAGTTCCACAGGGACACAGACACCTAGGGGAGCTTGTGGAATACAATCAGTGTCTTAGGACTTTGCACAGAAACCACACAAGGGCATGACTCACAGATGCAGCATTGTCAAGTCTTTGGACAACCTTGCATGGGCACCAGGGCTGAGTTTGCTTTGCTGTTGTCATTGGAGCCAGGGAGAGAAGAGAGAAAGAGAGAGAAGAGAAAAGAGAGGGAGAGTGTGTGTGTTTCAATTCCCATGGTGCCTCCAAAGACTAGTTCCCCAGAAGTTCTCTCAAGAACCTCCCCTCTCCCAGTTTCCAAGTTCTAAAATATATTAAAGAAAGCACTATTTTAATGTCTGTTCTTTTTAAATAATTAAAATAATTTGCATAGCTAAACTGTAGATCTAAGGCTTCTATGAATGGTGTGGCTGTGTCTGACAATGTCCATTACATAGAGAGACACTGTGAAAGCCCCATAACATCAGACTTTTGTGAAACAAGACACGCTCCCCAACACAGTCTTCTCAAAATAAAGCAGCACCACCTCTCTCCTGAACTCAGTTGGTCTGAACAGACCGCAGTGACTGCGTCATGGACTCAAGTATGGAGACTTCCTTACTACAAGTCTGTACCAATAACTACCATTGGTCAAATGGCCTAGGCCACGTTCCAAGGACATTTAACACACGGAAACTCTTCCCCACTTTCCTGGAGATGGCCACACAGAGCTGGCACTGAGTTTCCAATATTTCAGACTGCTAATACAGCCACTTGTTACCCCCCCCACCCACCCCCACACTCCCCACAGACAAAGGCAGACAGTCCAGCTCCAGTTGTGAACTCATGCAAGCATGGCACCTCAAATCCCAGAGCAGAATTTGAACCAAGACCCCTATCCCCCACCCCAAGACAAGCTCCCAGTGCAGCTCAGTGTCTTTTTATTCCAGGGACCTTCCCTCCCTCTTTACTCCTACATGACAACTCTCCTGCTGTGAACAGCTGGATTCAGAGCCTGACAGCAGCACTCTCTGTGTCAGGCGGTGGGGGAAGTGCCTGCTAGTGGCACGAGGTTTTTCCTCCTGCCAGGGGCTGAGCAAACTGGTTTTAGAGCACTGTGATGCTCAGGTCCCCCCCTGTTGCCACGAGCTCCCTGACCCCACCTGAAAGCAGTGGAGGCAGCCCCTCTCTCAAAGGCAGGGCATCCCTTCACTCTTTCATCCATATGGTGTCACAGTGATTACTTGGTACAAGAGGGCGGTGTTATCCCTTTGCTGTTCCACTGTGGCATTCTGGAGGCCAGAACTTTCTTACTTTTGCTTTTTTAAGAGCATGAAAATTAACAGAAAAGAGAAAGAAAAAGAAGTCCCCCACTCCAAACAATAAATATTTGCCTTCATGAAATAAATTAAAGCAGGGGCTGTGGAGAGGGGAGTCACTCCGATCAGAGTCCACAGAAACGGGCACTGGGTCCACCCTTGTCTCCCTTTTCAAACTGTTTCACTGCTGGGGGGCGATGAGAGTCCAACCAGACCTCTCATTCCCACTTTCTTGTCCCCCCTGCAACATGGTGGCACACCCCTCACCTCGCCTGGACCAGTGCTGAAAATGGGGGAGTCCTCAAACAGCCTCGGCGCATGAATCCACCCCTGCCTGAAACCACAGATCAACCTGCTTCAATGGGAATCCTAGAGACAGCTCCTGAGGAAAGACAACTGGAGAGTCACGTGTCAGCATTCCCTGGCCATGTCACCAGCCCACGGGTGCCAGCACCAGCTGTCAGACTAGTTTGCTTTGAATTTTAAGAGGATGAAAAACAAATTGTTTTTTACATGGACCCCCCACCCACCCGCTGACCCTCCCGCTTTACACATATCTAGCTTGCTCCTCCCTCCCCCCCACCCTGGTCCCCCCATTAAAACTGCTCTCCACCACCACCCTCTGCTGGGGCACCCCCCACCCTGTGCCTCCTTGAGCCAGAGAACTTCACAGATAAGGAAGTTTGTGTGAGAGGGAGCTCTTCCACAGACAGCAGTTGACCCCATGTCTCCAGGCCTGAGGAGAGGCTCCGAATCGCAATATCAGGTTTCCCTTTCAGACAAGACAGACAGACAGACGGATGGATAGCAAGGGAGAGGAAGCAAGGGAGGCACTCCTATGGTTTGCATTGCTGCTTCCCTCCCCCAGTTCACACTCTCCCCCCCCACCCCCACCCCCATTGTAGGTCCATTCCATGTATTTCCTCACCCTTCCCCACCCCCACTACAATGCAGATCCTCCATCTCTACTAATGCCACCCACTTGGTATCCTCCTCCACCCCTGCTGCCATATCCTGGAGGTGAAATCCTGACTCCAAAAGGTCCTGCAACACTTGCCTCCTGGCTGAGTTAAGATCTAGCAGGAGCCGGGCCCATTATTTCCCTGTGATCTCTATAACATCGTCGTCTTTGTCCTCATCATTGGAGCTGCATCCCACCTCTGGGACCTCCTGGGATTCAAAATGAGGCACCTGGGACCGAAGGAGGCCCCCGGCCGGGTAACCCGATTGAGGGGACATGTAGCCAGGGTAGGCAGATGCCATGCTCCTGGAAAGGCCGCCTGGCAGGACAGGGGCGGGGAAAGGAGCAAACATCCTGGGCTCGGGCAGGAGTGACTGCGTGAAGGGAAGTGAGTAGTTGGGCAGCATCCCCGTCACAGAGGGGTTGAGCATGAATGGGGGGACGCTGGCTGTGGCTGAGGTAGCAGCAGAGGAGCTGGCTGTGCCAGCTGTCAGCAGAGGGTCAGTAGTCACAGGGAACACCAGGTGAGGATCTGAGAGAAAATTGGGCAGCTGGTAGTAGGAGGAGCCAGTGCCCATGTACAAGGAGTTTCCTGCTTGGGGGACAAACGGATGGGTTAGGTTGTGGTTTAGAGAGACGGGAGGCATGGTGAACCCACCAGAGACTGGGTACCCGTGGTCCAACGGCTGAAACCGCGGGGGGCGCCGGGGGGCGGGTCCCAACGGCTGACCCGCCGTTGGCAGCTGGCGCTTTTTTTGCTGCCAACGGGCATGTTCCTCTGGGACAGAAGGCGATGTTGATTTGCGCTTGTTGCCCCTCAAGTCCAGTGCTGTGTGGCCATCAACATGTTGGCTGGCAGCTGGCAGGGCTGAAGAACCTGAGGGAGCCAAGCAATGGATCCCAGACCGCTGCTCAGCTCCCCGGGCTGCCAAGGGGGCCAGGCTGTCCGTCCGGGCAGGGTGTCCTTGCACTGCGTTAGTGCTGGGGGAGCTGTGGCGAGACTCCCGGGCAGCAGCTGCCTCTGCGTACTGCTGCAGCTCGCTGATGATCTCTGGGCTGTCTGGGGAAATGGGTCGAGTGAGCTCCTCAGTGTTGGGGAGCTTAGGTGAGGAGGCACTGTGTCTGCCATTGCTCGTGGATTCAAGAGATGGGCCCTGGGAGCCTGGAGATAAAAAGATGGAGTAAGTGAGAATGACAGCCCAGGGAAACATCACAGGGCTAGACAATGAGAGGAGACGGAAGTAACCAACTGGATATGGGGTAACTATGAGACTATTAATAGAGGATCATCTGGGCCAGGGATGAAAGCAAGTGTTCTGTAACTGCAGGCTTGGGGAGGGCAGCACAGGGATATATACCCTATAAAAACTCCAACAAGGACAGCACTTGTAAGTGAATCCAGCCTAAAGCTCTTGGATTCCCACCTGAGGCAGCTGCTCGATGGTCTTCATTGCTCTTTGGCTTCCCAGTGGTGCGGATAGCAAAAATGCGCCCATCGCTGGTCCGGATATATGTCCCTGGAACAGAAAGAGAAGCCGGAATCAGAGCCCAGCCTGGGGTGCGCACTTCCACCCACAAGGGAAGGGCAGAACAGAAGTAGGGAGGCACCAGCCCTTGATCCCCAAATGTGTCTGATTTCTTTAAGTGCCATCTGGGAGCATTATCCTTAGGCAACACAGTATAGTCACAATGTTGTGCCAGCCTCAAAGATTTATGGACCCAATGCAGACAAATATGGGCACCCAAACTCTGCCCAGCAGAGGGTGGTGCTGGCAACACACTAGCAGCCAGTGGGTCATAATCCTTATAAGCAAAGCAGGCTGCAAAATGCAGGTGCTGAAGCTCCTTTATCACGGAGGACAGCAGCTCTGGGCTGCTTATGGTCCCCGGTAAACACTGGAATACCTTGAGGCAGACGCAGGCTGGTTCTCTCTTGGTGCCTCTTCTCCCATCCCTCAAACCAAAGCACCAGAAGCCTGGCCTCCCTTAGCTACAAGGCTGCACCCAGCAGAACTATCAGCAGTCACTGCAGGACCCAAATCCCTTCCCCTCATCCCACTCCTCTTAAGAGGTATGGACATATTATCAGGTTATTTTTGGCCTAAAAGCAAAAGCCTTGGTTCCACTCTCTTGGTCAGTACCGTCTGGCTGTGTATCTGTGTGCATTTCTAGGACACTCATGCACTACTTGCGTGTGGTTTCTGTTGGGTAGGCTTCTTGACTGTTCCTAAGAAACAATACCATTGTCAATGTTGGGAGGACTTTGGTTTCACAGTGCATGAATTCTCCACTGAGAATGCCCTGTCCCACCTCCAGCTCTGTCAGTCAATTTCTCCATTGACTGCAGTTGCGTCAGTAGGTTAAGCTATCCATTCCCCAAACATGACAGGAAAGAGGGAGACAGTGTAATGAGGAACTAACCTACAGCTCCAATTCTCTCTTGTCCTCTTTGTGAGGGAAGGATGGAGAGGGCTTCAAGAGGAGCAGTCTGGATACATGGATCTGGGCTTTGGAGTGGGCGGGAAATTACAGTGCCAGTGGCCTAGTGTCTTTCGTCTCTGTGGGATGGTTAAACTGACAAACTAAATAGCTCTGATCCTTCATAATCCTGAAGCTTTGGAAGAGATTCTCTTTATTAAACGCATCCTGTGGCAGAGCACTGGGAACAGGAACTCTGGTCTCTCAAGGCACTTACTTCTCCCCCAAGAGAGGGATTTACCTTTCGTCCCACGGATTATGTGGATGCTCTCACCAGCACTGATCCTTGCCTGCACATCGGTGGATGTGTTTGTCCCTGGAATCACAATATCTGGTGGGGGCAAAGTGAGAACAGTGGTTGTAAAGTTATGCAACAGGCCCCCAACAACAGAAAAGGGAGAAAGCCCAGAAGTAAATTTTTTCACCTCACAGTTGGCTCCATCCTGCAAGATGGGAACCCTACCTTTAATTATAAGCAACACAGAAGGATGAGGAACTAGAGGGTAAATCTTGAGACTGAGAGCCTGAGAGGGCCAGCCCTGGGAGGAGCAAGGTTCAGGAGAAATAAAAGACAAGTTGTACCAACACAAGCCCCATTTAAGAAGGGACCTGGGAGGGTGCTGGCAGTAGTACAGCTGGAGCTCTGCAGCGCAAGGTCCCAAAGTCTCATTCCATCAACAGTTTGGGACAGGTCCTCTGCCCTGTTTTGCTCTTTGCACAGATGCAGTGCAACTTCTCCAGGCACAGGAAAATCCCTAGTGGGTATGGGGGTGTAGAAGGCTCCAAGGCCTCTCCACGAGTGGCCTAAGGCATAGTGGCCATGTAAAGGGGTCAGAAGGATGGGGGCCTATGTACATCACTATCCTGATGGACCCCATCTCCATGTCCCACAATTCTCTCTCTCAGTCAGGTTCTTGACTGGAAGAATCGATGTGATTTTTCCTGACTCACCTGTGGTGGTGACTATCTTCTGGACAAGGACACCAGCCCGCTGTAGATAGTTGATGGGGAAGTTGACAGCAGGGTTGGAACCAGAAGTTGATCCCGAGCCTACCATTGAAACATGCCGAGGCATCATAGGAATGGGGGTGGACTGAACAGGGCGGACACTTGCCACTGGCTTGTCTTCACCCTTGTGAGCTGGTCGCCTAACAGGAGAAGGAAGGAGAGGAATGAATTGAGTTATGTGCTTCAAGAGGCAAAGTGAGTCTCTTGTACGTGTGCTGCTGTTTCCAAACAGCACGCAGGGCACTTGGAGGAAGAACCTTGGGTGGCCTGATGCACAGCCACTGCAAGCGGTGCCAGGCCCCACCAAGTGACAGCCTGAGCGGCCCAGTACTGCCCAAAAGCACACGGCCCTGGGCTGCACCAGGCCCAGCCTGCAACATGCTGCACAGGCAGCATCAGGTCTGAGGCGGCTGAAGCCGCGCCACGCTGCAAGGGGCTCTGCCAGTAGCAGGCCCTGAACGCCCCACAGCCACTGCTGCTGCAGGGGAGCTGTGTGCTGTGGGGGAGGGGGGGCAGTCAGTGTGCTGTGTGGTGGGGCTGTGCGCCCTGTGGGGGGCAGGGGACGCACCCCTCCTGAGCAGCCCCCCCCCCCCCAATTCACCCACAAACCCTACATCCCCAAACCACATCCATAAACCCATCACCCACCTAACCAGCCCCATACACCCCCTACAACCTCACCCCCACAGACCCTATACCCACCCCCCAACCCCCCCATTCCCTTCCCCCCCCAAATCTCATACCCTGCATGCCCAACCAGCCACTTGGGATGGGAGGGACCTGCTGGTGGGAGCTAGTTGCAGGGCCAGCTGTCACATTGCAGCTCTGCCGTGCACACATTGGTGCTGGGACATGCGCCCCAATCTGGGGTGGGGGTGGGGCTCCAGGTCCCAGGAACCCCTTGGGGGTGTGATGGACTGGAGGGAGGGGTGGTGGTGGCAGCAGGGTGTGAGAGAGAAAGACAGAGATGGGGACAGGGTGGGGGAGCGCTCTGAGTAGGAGAGGCAACCAGAGCCAGAATTAGAGCCCCCCTACCCCCCTAGAAAAGCCTGTGCAGGGGGGGCTGGCCTGGAAGGGAAGGAGCTTGACCAGTCCAGTCTGAGCCCCAGTCGAGGGCTTCCCACAAACAGCATGAGGATTGCTGGGTCCTGGGCACAGGTGCAGAGAGCAGAACAGCAAGGGCTGGCATTGCTCAGAGCCATAAAGCAGCAGGTGGGACAGCTGCAGCTGGACCCATGTCCTGGTGCTAGGACGGAGATGCTGCCGGGAGGGAGCTAGGGGGAGCAGGCAGGGGCTGCAGGTCAGGAGTGAGGGGACTGGAGGGGCTGTGGGTTGAGAGCGAGGGGCAAGGGCAGGGGCAGGGCACTAGCATATCAGCGCTGCCAAGTGCGCTACATCCTGGTGAGTGAAAGGGGCAATGGCAACTTTGATTTTTCTATGTTAAAAAACCAAAAGCAAACACCAAAATGTACAGATATTTAGAATTTTTATTATGATGATAGTGGCACTGGTAGGCTTCCAAATTGCTTTAAAATTGTAAATATATCAATAAAACATTGCCCAACTGATCAATCGATCTCCATATATATATAGTGGTATTTCATTTAATCATGGAAGAACACAGATTTGGGGGTATTTTAAAGAGTGAGTTTGGGATAGTTTTTTCAGAGAATTTGAAATTTTTAAATAGGGAACACCAGGACTCCTGCTAGTGAGGCAAGTGGCGGGACCCAGGTAAAGGAGCCTGCCCAGGGCTGGCACCGGGGACCCAGCTGGAGGACAAATGAGGTGCCTGACCTCCTGACCATTTGGGGCCAGGAAAACATGCACTGACAGTTCAAAGCAGGCTACCACACTGAGCACACCTTCCAGCCAATAGCTGCCCAGATGGCAGGGTGGGGGCACACATTACAGCGGTGCTGCACAAAGGCCAACTGTGCAGCCACAGCCCAATGGCAGCTGGCCCAGAGGTGCAGGAGACTCTGCTACAGTGTCCATGCCACAGCCCAGGCAGCTGGGCAGTCCCCACCCAGGTCTGGCATGCATGCAGACATGGTGCTGCAGGTCCAAAGGGGTGGATGCTGTTGCAGGCAGCAGGTCACAGCCAGGCAGCAGCCTCTGCTGCCAGACTGCTGCAGTGAGTAGAGGGTGCAGGGTCCACTTTAGGTCAGGGCTGCTGCAGCATTTCAGCTGGCACAGGGGGCTATTGTCCCCAGATACCAACTGGCTGGGCCTGAGAAGCTCCTGAAAGCAAGTAGCCCTGAGCTGCTTGCCAGGGCAGCTTTTTATACTGCTGGGGCCAGGAAACATGCTGGAGCTAGCCTCCAGCTCCCCCTGGCTGCAGATCTGGGGGGAACTGGGCAGGGTCAGTTTGCCTCAAGTGGCACAACTTGCCCCACACCAAAGTGTTTATTCAGGCATGTGTGCTGAGGCAAAAATCCCCAGCATAAATTTGTGCCCCTCTTATCTGAGCTGCTGCAAGTCCATGTGTGTGCATGTGTGGTGTCCTGCATGCCCAAAAGTTTGACCTATGGGTTAAAAATCAGAACTAGCAATCAGGATTTCTGGTTGCTATTCTAGATAGTGTCACTGTCCTGGAAGCTAGTCCCTACACTTCAGCTTCTCCATCTGCTGGGAACAGCCAATCTGTTTTCAGGCAGCAATGCGAGACAGTGCAGTGCAAACCATTACTTAGTTCACAGTAGTGTAAACTGCATTTGAGCAGTAGTCACATAAGCTCTCTCAAGGAAATGGGGTATGACAAGGAAAAAAATTGGAAATTACAAAGTCAAAGGTGGAATGACACAAGCTCTCAACTCTTTCACTGTATCTGGGCTCTGTATTTCTTGCCTGCAACCATCTGCCTCTTCCTAGAGAGAGCTGTACCTATTCTCTCAAGCCCCAGACATTGAAATTGCTAATGGAAAGAAGGCTACAGGTGACCCTCAAAGCTGCAAAGGGAACCCTCTTCTCTTATGGGCTGAATTCTCTGCTTCATCTGCCTTCTTTGTGGATCATGATGTACAGCGGGTGGGACAGAAAGCACAGCTCCACCTCATTTGGCCCATTTGCTAGGAGCCCATTAGACTGGCTGAGGTAATGGATTAACGTTCTTCTACCACTGTATTTTTTATTTATTTATTCTCAACTGAAGACCTCATTAGTGGGAAGAAACATGCACCCACCAGTTCCTTTGACTGAAGGCAGGGATGCTTGTCAGGCTCTGGTCACTGGCAGGGTAATACTGTGCATAGGATGGACGGGTGTAGGGGACGGATGCTCGCTTCTCTTCCTCATAGCTCTTTTTGGCTGCTTTCTTCTCTGCCTTGGTCAACTTGTGCTCCTTCCGGTCAATCAGCAGCGACTCATGCTGGAAAGGCTCCTGTGGTCACATCACAAACACAGCTTGGCACTAGTACACCACAAGATGGCAGCATCTGAATCTGAATAAGGACAAACCCCTCCGTATATTTATGATATGTAAAAGGCAGGACAGGGTGGCACCTTATAGACTAACTCATAGAGAAAGGCATGAGCTTTCATAAGCTACAACCTACTTCAGAAGCAGACTGTAGCCAATAAAAGCTCATGCCTCTCTGAATGAGTTAGTCTATCATGTACTACCCTGCCCTGCCTTCTGCCTAATTTCAGACTAACACAATGAACTACCTCTCTCTATTTATGATACCTGTTATCCCATGTATAATCACATAGGAACAGGAAGGTTTGGAACCAAATTCCAGACATTTGTACCTGCCCTCCCTGAAGGCAGTGCCTTGGTGATACTTCAGAACTAACGGACTAGGTATGTAGGGCTTTTTCTCGTAAAAAGCCTGAGAATATACTTAAGTATTGGTTGTGCCAGCACCATGTGTGCTCTGAAAGAGTGCTATGGATAAAGCCAACAAGTGTGGTATTTTTACTAAAGCAAATGCATGCCCAAAGGTATCTCTGACTTCAGGACAAAGGGGTCTTCAAAAATGATGGTATTACATGAAAAGGAGGTACTGCAGGAAAGGACTGCTAATGAAATTCCAGAGATTCCTAGAGTGAAAACTGTATTCTCTTTAATGAGCTTCTGGACAGTTCTCAGCACAGGACACTCTTGGCATTTGAATTCCCTGTTTTATTTGTTACACGTGCACACATATTATCTACATGCAAAAAATGTGTATGTACACACATGCAAATGCGTGCATGCACACACACACACACAGTGCTTATTAAGAATCATCTCCTATACATGCAGTGAAACAGAACATAAAGGGAACAGTTCTGTTAGAAATATTGTTCCCCCCACACCCTCACACACAGGCACAAAAGGTCTTGATTCCTTCTCAACTCAAACAGCCCTCCCCACGCTCCCCCAAAACTGCTTCTTGCAGATTCTGTACCAAAAGCTTAAAAGGAATTTCCACAAGAAACTCAGGTCCTGGGATTGCTTGTGGAACAACACCATCAGCAAAACTAATCACTGACTTGGATAAGACAAATGCTCAGTCCCCTCAGACAATAACTCGCACTGTTCTGGTCTCAACACCCAGGCACAGACAGCCCCATTTCTTCCCAAGGTAGACTGTTACTCTGCTCAATGTTGCTCCCACATGAGGGTACCAGCAGCACTGGGTACCTTTCCTCTTACCTTGGTGATGAGGTGAGGGTACTTGAGACAGGCTAGCTGGAGGACAGACTCCTTGATCTTGTTCTTGTTGACTGACAGCCGGGCAGGGTCTGATTCCTCTTCGACAAAGTGCAGGAGGTTCTCCACCTCCCTCCGAGTGAAGTTCAGCACTGGATTAAGATCATCTACCACACGATCTGAAGAAGAGGAGAGATGGAGCAATCAGAAAAAGGAGGGGACAGCTGCTGCTCTTGACTACACTTGTCAAATTCAAATTCCCTTCCTATTGGTTTCCTGGCTCTTAAGTCTTTTCCCCAGTTTCCTGTTAGTGTCTGGGCAGGAACAGAAATCATTCCACTGCACTTCAAGAGTGCTCCAACCCAAGTACACTCAGGAGGAGTTAGGCCATGGAATTATTTGTTTCGTGTATTTTGCAATAAAGTAATGTGGGCCATTAACCTCCAGGTATATACTAACCTGGAACCCCAAGACACCATAATAGGAGGATTTAGGCATCACTATTGTATTTCAGCCCTTACACATCTGTAGGTTGAAAATCTCAGGGTTTGGACCCACATACATACATTTGGAGGTGTTTCAAAAAGGGAATGTTCCACAAGGGAAGCTGTTGATCAGGAGCACACGGCAGCTGTTATGCTCTGACAGGTACGTGTGGACAAGGTGGGAGCATTATAAATGTAGCAAAATTGCTCCAGCTTTAACCCTGGAAGGGGTGGGAAATAAATTTGGAAAAGTTTTGCTACACTTGTATTGTTCCCAGCTTGTCCACACACAACTCTTAGAACACCACAGCAGCTACACTATTTGGGGCAAAAGTCCCTCCTATTTCCCCCTGCCCTCTTTTGAAATGGCTCCAAAATGTACACACGTTCATACCTTCAGTTAGCACAAAGTACCTGCAGCACCTTACATCAGTAACCACACAGTCAGTGCCACAGAGAAGGACTCCAAAGTTCTAACAAGTGACCAGGAATGCACTTTACAGAACGTAACATCGAGCTGCTCCTTGGCCTTTATTTTTATATTTCATGTCAGGATGGGGAATAAAATCTAAAGGCAGCTTCTTCTGAGGCTTAGACAACTGCTAGAAGATTCTGCTACACTGAGTCAGTGTACTGAACTGTGGCTGCTAGATACGGTTTCAGACTGAGCAGGACACACAACTCCTTCAGGGTCAGTTGCAGCCCTTTTTTGTGCCCATCGCATAACTACTGGCCACCTGGTAGTTTTGGCCCAAGGGCAATCAGGACTGAAACAAACCCAAGCACTACCGGGGGTAACAAGGAACAACGGCCATAAGTTGACTGAGAGTAGATTCAGGCTAGATATCAGGAAGCACTATTTCACTGTCAGGGCGGCTAGGAGCTGGAACCAACTTCCAAGGGAAGTGGTGCTCGCCCCTACCCTGGGGGTTTTCAAAAGGAGGCTAGACAGCCACCTAGCTGGGGTCATATGACCCCAACATCCTTTCCTGCCCCATGGCAGGGGGTCGGACTAGATGATCTGCTTAGGTCCCTTCCGACCCTACCAACTATGAAACTAGAGTACTTTGGCGCTAAGACCCTTCAAGGATGTCAACAAACTTCATCAAGAGTGGGTGTTTCCCCTATCTTATAATGGAAAAACAAAGTATGGAGTGTTACAGTAACTTGCCCAATCTAAAACAAGGCAGCCCTGAAACTGAACTTAGGTCTCCTAGCTCCCTGCTATACCCAATGTCTGAGATACAGCCAGAACATTGTAACAAATTTATCAGTCAAAATTTAGGTGCACTAGAAGAGATGTGCAAAACCAAGCCTGGGAGAGCACAGGGTGCTGTGGGCAAGGGAACAAAGGTCCGTTGGCACAACTCAGGAGTGGATGGACAAAGTTGTTGCAATACACTGGCTCAAACCAGCACTGCTTAGTCTAGTCCCTAATTTTTATGAGGTCTCAACTCATATGAATAATATAGCACCAGAACAACCCCCAAGTAATAAGCATCTCTCTAGCGTCTGTTCTTTAAGCACTACTTTGACCATCTGCTTTTCAACATTAGGCAAAAGGCAGCATTATCAAAGCCACAAAAATTGCTTTTGGGAGCTAAGGAGTAGAGAGAAAGATAAACAAGGACACATACAGCCCTTATGTTCAGACCTACCTGACATCCCCTGCTTGGAGATCTGGCGGTCATAGATTTTCTTTTCCAGGGTGTAATCAGAAACCAGTCGGTAAATGTGGCAAGGCTTCTTCTGTCCATAGCGGTACACCCGACACACTGCCTGAGCATCATGGCACGGGTTCCAAGAAGCATCAAACACCACCACTCTGTTTGCTCCAATCAGGTTGACACCCAAACACCCAGCTCTTAAAACAAAAGCCAAATTTCAAAACATGCCACTGTTCTAAAGACTTTCATACTTGGCTGCTATCATGGCTAAGGATACAAGGCAAACACCACAACTTTGGTGGGGCTGTTCCTGCCTTAACTCCAAATGCATGGCTGCTCCCCATTGTGGATTCAAGCCGAGTTCTGTCTGATAAAACAGATGCGAACACCAAACCACAGGAGGAGCAAGAAAGAGGGGCTAGAAGAACTGAGGGGTGAGAACACTACCCTCCAGGGGAATGTAGGAATCTACAGTTACCAATATGTAAAATCTTAAGTCATCAGTTCCTCCCTGCCCCACTGCTCCTAGGAGATGGCGGACTTACCGAGTGGACAAAAGGAAGAGCCAAACAGAGCTGTTGCTGGGGTCATTGAATTGGTTAATCAATCGTTCTCTTTCTGAGGCAGATGTGCTGCCATCCAGTCCTAGGAAACAAAATCAGGGATACATTTTTAAAAAACCACTTTTTACTTATGGCACACATCAGAACTAAACAGTTCCCATGCATATTTACAGTATCCACGCTGTAAAAAATGTCACCATCCTGGAGAATCGGTAGAGGGTCAGCTAAGACAGAGGCTGTCAAGTCCATTCAGACACTTATACCAGTGCATCAGAGAAAGACCTTAGCTGTACCAGCTTGAACCCACATCTTCCCACTCAATGGGCTGTGCTCATCTACAATGTTTAAACGCTACAAACAGGAGTCTGACATAGGTCAAGTTCCCCGGTGGGAGCATGGCTGAATAAGAAATGAGAAGCTGTAATTCACAAGAGTCCAATACATCATTAAAGCAATTTACAGAGTACCAGGTGCAAAGGCCCCAAATACCTGCTTATCTCTCACTGAGCTGGGAAAACAGGAACATAATGTAATGCACTGGCCAACCCCCACAGACCAAAAGTAACATATCCCAAGGCAGGGCTGTCTACCTTCTACGTGAGTGAGAGCCACACTCTGCCCAGGCTCCTGGACCCCACAAGCTCCACCTCTCGGGCTAGGGTCAGGAAGCAGAAGTTGGAGGAGGGAGCAGGAGCCCAGAGATCATGGCCAAAGTATGAGCAGGAACTGCCAGCTGGCCAGCCCATTTCAAGAGATTCAGACAAAAAGAGTGCAAGAGCATGGTGCAACATGCAATCATGGGTAGAACTCACTCATGATGGACACATGCTGGTGGTACCCAGATCTTGAAGAATGAGAACAGGTTATTACACACCCAACTTGCTAACCAAGAGCAGTCAGGGGCACTTCGTTTATTCAGCTATTTTGAAATTCCTGTCACCCTGCTATATAGGACAGGCACTGAAATGGACAACACAGGCCTGAAGAGGATTCAAACAAGGGGGAGAATTTGCCACCATCAAAACAAGTAGTTAAACTATTCTAGAGGGGGCTGGTTCTGGGCTGGGGGAAAGAACTAGGAAGTATGCAAATGCCAAGAAAAAAATGAAGATGAGGGCTTAGGAGTGACAGCTATGCTTGATAGCCAGATGTTAAACATACAATGGCCCCTAGGAACTGATACTGAGTTCTGGTCAAAGCTACTGTAAATGCATGCCCAAGCAAATAACCAGAACATGGATAAGCATGACATCTGCGTGCTTATAGGTAACCACAAGCAAGCAGGGGGGGAACTGGAGGTAACTGCTGCAACATCAAGATAATTAGCCCAGCAACAGAGAATCAACCAATGTCATCCATGAAGCGAGGGGAACAGTCTGTACTTACTGTAATAGTTGATGTTTCGGATCCAGTTATGAACTCCTACATCTGAACCTGCAGGATTGGGTATCTGTCTCTTTGCCAAGAACTCCTCAATGACAGATAACGTGGACAGGCTCTGGCTGAAAAACCAAGACCTCTGCTCAGGAAAAAGGCCTCAACAGTGAAGCCAAGACACTAAAATGTCAGTTCCCCCCTTGCTAGCACTCCACCTGTAGCAAACAAGTTGGCCACAGTAAGGGCAAAACCCCTTATTACTGAAATCTACAGGGATGATGAGGGTCAGAAATCAGCACAGAGAAACAGGATTTAACAAAACAATGAAAGAAAGACAAAAACAAAGGGGAAAAATAACGGGCAGCTGCTAGACAGAAGATATCAGTTTTCTCTTATCCAACGGGTGATCTCCACATAAAATGACATTCCTTAACTACACCAGCATTCAGCAATTAAGGAGCATCCATCAATGCTGACTCTTACCTGAAAACCAAAATCTTGTCTCCAAGCTTTACACTCTCCTCAACCAAGTGGAACAGTAACACCATCTTGGGTGAGTTCTCCAAGACTCCAGTCTGGTAATCGCAAAGGATGTCCTTGGCCTACAGAGAAACACTGTTTAGATGCATTTTTAAATGTGCATAAGAGGTTCCAGCCTGATACATGAAATTCAGTAAATTGAATACAAACCCATGGAGTCAAATCTCTCTCCCTCCCAAGGTCCAGATCTGAAGGGAATTACCTCTTCTCACCCTAATGCTGAGAGAAACCTGCCAGTAGCCCTGCCACTTGAATCCAGACACTACTAGCTTCCCTTTCAAACCATCTGTGGCAGATAAGAGAAAGAAACGGTCTCTCAAGTGCCCTACAGGGCTCTTCAGACCAAAGCAATTCCTTGAATTACAGCTGAAAGTAAACAGGAGACTAGTGCAGCTGCCAAAGAATTCATGAAACGGATGAGAGGTTAACCAAGGGACTATTGCATTCTACAACCTGTACTTTCTAAAGGGTGGCAGCCCTGTGAAGAACTCCGTCTCACAGTGACAGAGGAGTAAGTAGTCTGGCATGGTCCAGGTCCAGGTCGAAAAAGAGACAGACATACAGAGAAACTATATGCAACCAAGTCAGGCCCAGACAAAGATCATCTCAGCCACTGTTCCAATCTGGAACTCAAGAAACTCCACATTGCAAATCTCGGTGACAAAGAAAGGGACAAAACCTCTCAAATTCACTGACAGGAATCATCAGCTACCTCAAGAACTCTCACCCAGCCCACTAGTATCGCCTGTCTCATCCAGATTAATTGGGTCTACCAGCTCCCATCCTACTGATTCTCACCCAAGTCCTGGCCTCAGCTGTGGAGGGAGAAGGCACCAATTCTGAATTACCCAGGGCTGGTGAAAACTAGATATAAGCAGAGTGCCACCTGCAGACTGGGAGTGCAACAGCCTCATGATCCCCACTAACATCCCACATTTGTGCAAATCAAGGTGGACAGCAATACATATAATCATAACAGAGGTTTATCTTGGCTAAGGAGAAATTCCCAGAATTAAATGCAAGATCTCAGCTAGAGTGAAAAGACACTGCTACTTCCCCCCTGTGAGCACTACCGGCAGTAACAAGGAATAATGGCCATAAGTTGGCAGCAGGGATCACCCCCTCCCACCAACAGCCGGTGAGTGGGGACTTTTTTTGTTTTGTTTTTTTAAAGGGCCAGGACCTGGGGTGGGCAAGGCATCCATGGGGGGGCTGGGAGAGTGGGTGGGGGTCAGGGGGCTTGTGGCAGAGCCCCTCCACATGACATGGGGCAGTGGCAGGCAGCAGGGATAGCCCCCCGCCAGGCAAGAGCCGGTGAGTGGGGGCTTTTTTCTTTCAAAAAGCTGAGAGGCGGGTGGGGCAGCCATTGAGAGCGGGTGAGGGATAGGGTCTGTGTGATTCGGAGATTTGGCCGAATCAATTCGGGACGGTGATTCAAATCTCCAAATTGAATCACTGTCCCCCAAATAGTCTGAATCCAAATCCAAAGTGAATACTAGCCGCTTCACACAGGCTTATCAGTAAATAACTAGAAAACTCTCCCTTGGAGCAAACAAGCATCCAGACCATGTTTATTGAAAAACCTCAGAACTAAGGCTCTTGTGAGTTTTGGTACTTACCCACTCATACGTAACGACCTGATTTGCTCTTTCCTGAAAAGGATTGAAACCAACACTCTGGATGAACTTGCTGTTGGTTGCTTCTCCAATTGGTGATGCATTACTCTCCGTTTTGATTTTCATTCCCTGTGGCTGGCAGCGAGAATTGGTACTGGCTGTGCCAAGATCATCCACATCCAGGTCCTGCTCATTTGCCAGATTCTCCTTTTGCAGTGCTTCATACAGTACATCAGGGTGGTTCCAGATCTGAGATGTAAAGAAAAGGTAAAGTAAAACTGCACTGGAAGAAGCCCAGCCAAGAATGCCTGCAGATTTACAGCTTTCTGCATTTAGTCAAGTGACAGTTTACCTGCAGGAATACTCCAGTACTTCACTAATGCAATTATTCCCCTCCAAAGTGAACTGGAAGGAAAAGTGTAAAGTGCCACAGATTAGGCAGTACTGACTGGATTAATAAAACTTGATAGCAAGGAGCCTGTTTTAGTACTCTTAAGTACCTCACAGTCTGCTATCAGGGACATGTTAAAAATGCTACAAAAAGTTGAGTAGATTCTGGTGAATGATCACAAAGAAAAATGATATGGTCATGATATAAAACAGATAACAGAAAACACAGATCTCATTACAATTACTCTTCATTTTTTAAAAATTATTATTATTATTTTTAAGCCTCTTTGTGCTTGATGACAAAATACTACTTTACACACACACACACACACACACACACACACGCGCGCGCGCGATGTTCTGGGAAATGCAGATTTTGTGATGAAGTAACTGAACTCTGATTCAGATCATCTGGGTGCAGTCCCTGGCTCTCCAACTATCTATCCTCTTGCCTGAATTGCGACAAGTCAATTAAACTCTGCATCTGAGTCTCAGATACAAATAATGCTACCACTGGCACACTGCATTACATCATGCAGAGCAAATTCATGTACCACATTTGCTTGAGCTGTTACAACTGATACTAATACCTATTCAAATTCCTTCCTAATCGGTTTATATAGACTCCAGCCTCTTCCCCACATACTGCAGGAATTCTTTACTTTTCTTGCCAAAAACCCACCTTACAACAGACACAGAAAGCCTTAAGTGGGTTCAGTCCCAGCCAGCCACTGTTGCCTGCATCCCGGAATCGGTTCATAAACTCTGTGTAAAGAGCCCGTTGGATCTTTGACAGACGCACTAAGATGACATGTTCCTCCTTAGAGGGAAGCTGAATCTTCAGCACATTGTGGCCTCGCCTGTGGAAGCAATAAAGGCAGATTAAGCAGAAGGAAAGGAATGTTCAGATCTATTTTCTCGGTGGCTGCCTTCAGAGTACGATTTCAATTTCCTGCACCAGTTGACTACAGAGAAGAACTTCAACTGCCTCTGTGCTTCTAATGAAGGACACCTGTAATACACTGCAACTGAAGCAGAATAGAAGGAACGTTAAGCTCCATTACCAAGATCTAAAACATCAAAATATTCCAGTGGAATGCATTATGTTAAGATGGGTGATGAAGGTCTTGCTTTCTATGGTGATAAAGCAGAAAGGATGGGCTTATGGTTGTAGTTCTACAGAAGAAATTAAGAGATCTTGTACCTATTTGTGGCTCTATCAGTGGCATGCTAAGCCTCTCTACCCAAAACATGTGTTCATTCTGGAGCTCCAGATCCTCATTTGGAAAGAAGAGATTTTCTACCTCCATGCAGAGATATTGTAACATTTCTTTCATTAAGGAGCTAATAAAATCCATTCAGATCCTTGGATGGAAGATGCCACAAAAGTGGCACTGAGGGAAGATCAAGGCAGATTGAGGGATGTTATTTCCCTCTATTCTGCACCGGTGAGGCCACATCTGGAGTACTGTGTCCAGTTTTGGGCCTGCCACCATAGAAAGGATGTAGACAAATTGGAGAGAGTCCAGCGAAGGACAGCAAAAATGGTTAGGGCCTGGGGGATATGACTTAAAAGGAGAGGCTCAGGAACTGTGCTTATTTAGTCTACGGAAGAGAAGACTGAGCGGGGATTTGATAGCACCTGAAGAGTGGTTGCAAAGAGGATGGAGCTAGACTGTTCTCAGGGGTGACAGATGACAGAACAAGGAGCACTGGTCTCAAGTTACAGTAAGGGAGGTTTAAGTTGGATATTAGGAAAAACTCTCTCACTAGCAGGGTGGTGAAGCACTGGAACAGGTTACCTAGACAGCTGGTGGAATCTCCATCCTTGGAAGGTTTTTAAAGCTTGGCATGCCAAAGCCCTGGCTAGACTGATCTATTTGGAGATGGTCCTGCTTTGTGCAGGAGGCTGGACTAGATGACCTCCTGAGGTCCCTTTCAACCCTAATTTTCTATGATTTTAATTACCTGCTAAAAAACCAAAAATGCATTTGGAATACCATGCTGCTAAAGATATTATTCTCTAACTTGGCCACTCCTATCAATATCACAGGAAGGCATTAGCATGAAAATTTACACCTTACACCTGTAACCAGAGGTAATGACAGTGGTAGCAAATGCAGTTAAATCAAAGGATACAAGCTAGTTCAATGCAACTGTTATATCTGCATAATTCTTCAGTCCCCCCTCCTCTACTCCTCCTTGAGGAAAACAAGAGCACCCATGGTAAAACCCAGGCTCCAGGAAAAAAAAAGAAATATTAGCTGCTCCGAATACACAGTATGATCAAACAGGTTGTTTGCACAGATTAGACTGCTGGAAATGTGATGAGAACTCACCTCTGCACAAAGCCCTCCAGTAGACTATGCAGGACATGACTGCGGTACCTCATGAGACGAACATCTTGAGGAGTGCTGTCAATACACTGCCCGTTCAGGATGGGGCGCTCAAACATGTTGCTGAACTCTTGCCGGGTGCCCAAGAAGTCAGGCCGGACAAAGTCTACCATGCACCAATACTCAATCAGGTTGTTCTGGAGTGGGTAGCCAGTCAGTACCACCCGTCGCCGGGAACGGATGTTCTTCAGGGCTTGGGAAGTGCTGGCATGGCAATTCTTTATCCGGTGTCCCTCATCACAGATAACCACATCCGGTCCAGGACGGGACAGAGCCTTCTCAATTCCTGAGAACAAAGGCACAAAGTTAATCAGCAGCTATCTTAACAAAACTTAAAAATGAGAGTTAAAAAGCTCTACTTATTCATGGGAAGGGGCTAAAATGGCTCAGGGGCTAGGAAATGGGTTACAGAGCCACTGGCTCCAGGCAGCCCAGGCTAGCAATGACCAGAAGTCATCGTATCTCTTGCATCTATTCAGTAGCTGAGGTGAAGTGATTTGGACATCTCAGTCCAGTTCCTAGTAGCCACCCTACACACAAATTCACAGCAAAAGATACTAACTGGCTCTCTTATTTGCAGTCTCACCAGAAAAGTCAAGGACTTAATGGGACCTAAACATCCTTTTGGTCCTGAAAAAGCGATCCTTTCCATATTAGGATGAGGCCAACAGACAGCCCAGCTTTGTGTTTACTCTACATTAGGTGTGTGCGAAATGGGCCCTCTTCAAAGCTGATTCGGATTTGGCCCGAATTAGGGACAGTGATTCGATTAATTGATTCAGACCACTGTCCTCGAGTCAATTCGGCAGAATCCGAATCTGAAGATTCGATGCTGATGAATCAGACACAACTTTAAAAGTTTTTTCTACATACCTTGAGGTAGCAGGCGCAGCTTGTGATCGCTGCGATGCTGGGACACATGGAGCATCTCACAGGAGTGCAGGGGGCCCTCCACATGCTCGGCGGCAAACCCGGAAGTGGACCGGAAATCTGCCAGGAAGCATGCTGGGGGACCCCTTGCATCTCCCTGGCTCAGCAATCAGCCACGGGGGGACCCTGGTTACCCCCACCAGACCCAGGAGCCACCAGTCGCTGAGCATGGGTGGCTTGGGGGGGGCCCCCCTGCATACTCCCCGGTGGATCCAGAAGTGGACCGGAAGTGCTTCTGGTCCACTTCCGGGTCTGCTGCCAAGCACGCTGGGGAGCCCCCTGCGCTCCAGTGGGACACTCTACGCACCCCAGCATCACAGCACTCATGAGCCCCTGCTACCTAGAGGTATGGAGAAAAAACATTTAAAGCCGTCTCTATGTCCGAATCTCTGAATCTTTCCAAATTGTTTCAGAGGGTTCCCATTTGATTCAGAGAGATTAAAGGGTCCTCTGATTCAATTTGGATTTGGAGATTCAGCCACTGAATCGGGCCGAATCTCCACCAAATTGAATAGGGGACCAAAGCTTCACACAGCCCTACCCTATATGTGAAACTAGCAGTCTCTCTCCAATACCCTATTGGTATCAATTGGTATCAAATTAGCTCATGCTAATTTGATAAAGACGACACACATGAAGCAACTCTAAGCAAAGACATCCACTGTGTTGAGGGTAACAACCTGTTAACACCACTGCCCATGCACTATTAATTGTTCTGAGCTTTAAAGAGCAGCCATTCATGGAGATGGTCAGCTATGGACCATCTCCAGGAGTTAGCATACTGGCCCAATCCAATACAAGAGAGGAGAATGTTTCCTGTTACGGCTGGCTTCTTACCTTTCAGAAGCTCCTGCTGTCGGTCTTCCTCATCCAAGTCAATAATGACAGGGCCAGCTTGTTTCTTTGTTTTCTTCTTTCTGCCAGTGGCAAAGGACTTCTTCAGGGAGAGGAGACGATACATCTCATACCCCATCAGCAGTACTCCACCCTCCGTTACCCAGTCATTCACCACTTTTGCACGGGCAGCTGTTGTCCTATAAAAAAGTAGATAGAATGAAACCTGTGCTTTTGCTATAGCTAGCTTCACCAAAAGGGATGCCTGATGGAGTTTGGCAGGAAAGAGTCAACTGAAACATTTTCCAACACTACACCAAATAAGCAGATGCACACAGTGACGTTCTTTTATATGAAGACCTTCTGTTCTTTTATATGAAGCAACTCCATTTGCCTAAGGAATGGCATGATTAGCCTCCAAAGTGTGTACTCGCCATAAACAAAACACAGCGCCTCCTATATGGCACTGCATAATTAGCACTAGCTCTGGCATTTGTTTTCCTCATCACACTGGAAGAGAGGAAACATACAAGTGAGCCAAGAACCATGATGGAAGAGAGTATAAATATGGAACAGGAAGAGAGAAATTAACATTAAAATGGTGCACCCAGTAAAAGGAGCACCATTTCCACGTACTACAATCCTTATCTAAGAAGGTATATTGCATATGTACAGAGGAACAAATGCTGCAATAGTGCTACAGTGCCCTCAATAATACAACTCCACAAGAAGCAGATTAAGACTGCCAGAAGGGTAATAGGCACTTACTTGTGTTCATCGTTCAGGATATGGACTTTGAAGGTACGGGGCTGAATCTCTTCTGGATTATAATCAGCAGGAGGGGTTTCAGGTGCAGGGAGCCACATGTTGAATTCTGCTAGCCAGTTTTGGAGAGTGTTCACCTGAAGGGGATAAAGGGCACCCATGGATGGGTCAGTGAAATACACCATACACCAGTTAATTTAGCTACTTAAACACTCAGAAGCCAGAATGTCAAACACAGAAATAGAACCTGGGAATCCCATCCAACTGGGCTTGGAAAGAAAGAGTGGGCCACGGAATATATCTTCAAAGACATAGGAAATGAAAGTGGGAATGAAGGACAAATTAACCCCATTTCCAGAAAAGCAAAGCCCAAATTGGTGGACCCATCCACACTTCCCATAGGCTACTTACAGGTACAATAGCAAGGACTGTCTTTGCCTCTGTGTGCCGGAACAGTACATCCAAGAAAGAAATCACTTGAATGGTCTTCCCCAGCCCCATGCTATGGGCTAAGATGCACCCGAACCCACTGCTGGTTTTAAATCTCTCCAGTGATTCCACCAGGTTATCATACAGAAACCGGATCCCGCCAATCTAGAATGAATAATGAAGTGTTGCCAAAAAGATGGTAGGAAATAACAAAATAGGTACATACCTACAGAAAGAACAAACTCTGTGCGTGTACACACACACACACACACACACACACACACACAGGGGCATTTCAGATTTCCTGTACTATTTTAAAGATAGGCTCAACTGTTAGAGATTATTAAGCTTTCAGAAAAGATGATTCTAACTGTTCCAACATCAATTCAGAATCTAAAGGGTCTGTTTTGGTTCTTGATGATTTGATAAAATAATGTTCATCCAAACATGAAAGGGAAGTAAAAGTACCTCTCTGGTCTTTCCTTCATATTACAGCAATGCCAAAACACATCAAGAAACCTGTCAGAGCATCAATGTAAATTCTAATAATTCTAAAATATTTTAACTTTGACAGCTGAAGAAATTCAATTTACAAATCGTGAAGTTAGGAGCAAGGATGGACATTCTTATTACTACATGTTCTAACATTGCATCAGCATAAGCTCAGGGGACTGAGTTGATAATCCTACTCATCAGATAACAGTAACCAAAGAAATATATAGCCAAAACCCTTATTTAAGTTCTTTCCATCATTCAACTGTCTGCACTAGCCACCACACAAATCCTGACCCACAGCCATCATGGAAGATACGCTATCTATAGCTCCACTACAACAAACTCATAGCATGGAATTCAGCTCCTAGGATAAATAACAGGTCTCACTGAAGTCACTGTATGTGCTGAGCCTAGGCTTCCTGTACCTGGTGAGGCTTCACTGCACATGCAAGCTGTGGAGCTAGAAAAATGTCCTCTTCATTTGGTGGATGGTTGATGTTGATAATGACTTGCCCCAGAGCATCAGACTGATTTAAGGCATCATTCACATGAGCACCACTGCTCTCTTCAGTACCATCATCCTCCCCCTCATTGGCAGAGTCACTGCTGTCCACAATCTGGAGGGCATCGTCTTCTCCTGAACTCAATTCTATCACTTCTGTAAAAGCAACCAAACGGGCAGAGAAGGGTGTTAACTTCTCCCAAGGGTAGGCCTTGACTGGAAACAACCTATCTTTCTGAAATTCTGAAAATGGCATCACCCCAACACTTGCAAATCTCATTTTCATCTACTCAACAGCCCCATTTTTTTCTAGTGGCAGAAGATATGTATAGGCACCTCTTCCCATCAGGGCAGTGCATAAGAATGAATTTAGGCTGCTCCAAAGCACTTTGTCTTAAAGTTTTTCCTCTTCTCCCTCCCGATTTTCTCAACCCCAATATGCACTTTACCTACCTACAATGCTGCTCTACAACCCCCCTTCTCTTCCCAAGGAAAGCAACTTGAATACAAAATTGGAGTTGTATATGGAAGTCAAATTATATCTCATTTCAATAAGAGATTACACCCAGCAATTCCTGCTGTATATTTGAATATTCAAATACTGTTTATACCCGATGCCTGGCAGGAGTTACTTGGTTATATGTGCACTAAGCAAAATAAATGCGCCAT
The DNA here is from genome assembly GCF_000455745.1 of Alligator sinensis. NCBI lineage: Eukaryota > Metazoa > Chordata > Crocodylia > Alligatoridae > Alligator > Alligator sinensis. The sequence goes on from NW_005842522.1 coordinate 172,607, forward strand.
TCTCTAAAAAGGAAATAATTTGCAGACTGCCTGTTGAACCAAGTTTAAAACAGGTTTGTCTGGGACTAAGCTAGCAGAATCAACCTTATATTAAAAAGAAATCTTAAGAGTTAAGATTTGGAGCTATTTACATCTGGATTCTGGCTGCATGAAACAAGGGACTCAGGGTTGAATAGCAGAGCAATATAAATAGTACTGGGAGAAGCAACAGGTTGGTTGCAAGCCTTACCATCTTTAGTGCTATTTTTTCCTTTTGTGTCATCTTCACTGCCACTGCTGCTGCTATCCAAGCAGATCACTTCCTCAGCTAGGACCTGAGGGGGAAGCTGGGTGGCCTCCGCTGTTCTCAACACTATTTCCTCTTTTTGTGTAGAGCAAACAATAATAAGCAATTAATAATAATGAGAAGGGGGAAAAAACTGTACAGTCAAGTCAATACTACTTTCTAATTTTGCTTCAGTTGCTTAGCCCTGAAACTTTCCATGAACTTTCCACTGCTGTTTCAAGATTCCTGGGTTGCAATTTGTTTTCCATTCTCAGTCTCTCCTTAAACAATGATCCAGTCACTGGTGGAACGTTCCCTATTGCATGCTATTCATCATTCAGGTGCCAAAACACCTGAGAAAAACAGGTCTCTCTCTTGAATATTTAATGTCATTCAACATGGAAAAGATTTCCTTTTCATTAATTCTACTGTTTTTCTCTATACTGAAGATATAACACAAGTTCTGAGAGACCAGCAACTACCTTTTGTTGCAATAATAGCATACCACATCCCAGAAAGGATTTTCACTGACTGGGACACATCTAAGTGTCCCATGTGAAGAAAAGAACTGGCTGGGGCCAGCCTCTGTGACTTAGGAAATGGGCCCCTTTTCCTGGAGCTGCAATCTTATCCTCAATAATTAAAGGTTTCATTTTAAAAAGTAAATAATAATAATTTCACAAACCCTTAAAAATATTTGTTAATAACACTAAAACAATTAACAGACCTTAAAATGACAATTCTGGTCTACACAGTTGTCTGCAGGCTGCCTGAAAAAAATAACTCCAAGAGTTTTGAACTGCCCCACTCATCTTGATGGGGTGTTAATCCTGAAGCCTGATCACAGTCTTTTACATGTCTACACTGCCCAACATCTTACTACTAGTCAAAACATGACTATTTGGACAGTGTTCTGAGAATCATGATTAGTATTTGAATCTTGAGAAGGCAAAGTGGTTTGTCAGGGAGAAAACTATGTTCTCTTCCTGTTCAGCACCTCTTGCACTGATTGCAACCCACAATGCTCACCTGAAAGGAACTCAAGAGGTACGGTAGGGATACTAGTTGGATAGTCCTTCCTCTGCTGCTCTAGCCGTTTTCTTCTCTCTAGCTCCTCCTGCTGGGCTGCTTTTGTCACAGACTCCAACTGGTCCTCCCGCAGAAGTTTTCTGAACACGTGAGCAAACACAGAAATTACTAATTTCTTATACTGGAAGAAGCTATCCTAAGAAAACTACGGTGTTTCACAGCTGGTCCCAAAAAGGAATGACAAACTCTAGAAAGTCTAAGTTCCAGAGGCTAAAAAGGTCATAGCCAAAAGCTCAACGTAACCACTGATTTATGGGAATGCTGTTCACTCCCTTAACTGCAGGGAAGTGGGACTGTTATGTAAGGAAGAGGTGGGAGTATGGCAAGGACAAAATGCTGGATGGATGGGAAAGGCAACTGTGTGATGCCGACTGACTCAGCTAGAAGCAGTCAGTTGGTGTGAAAGTCTCTCTCAGTAAGGGGGGAGGCAGGAAAGGTTGGTGGTGTTTCTAGAGTATTATAGTCCACAAACAGCACTGATGCACAAAAGGAGATACATTAGGAGACAAAGTGCCAGTTTACACAAAAAACCCTTAGCTAAAGAACAAACAAGTCCTTTCAAGTTATTTTAGTCCGCTCCCAGTCTTTTCAGGAAACATGACCTCCTCTGAATTAACATACTCATTTCAAGCATTTCTCTGAGGGGTCCTATTATTACTATTAAAAGGTAATTATATAAATAAACTTTCAGAAATATTTTTCCTTTTCATGTTACTTTAAAAAATGTCAGATCTGAGCTCTGGAGACTGAAGTCTTCTCTCTAGGAAACAAGTACAGCATGAGCACTGGCCTTGCAAAGTGCCAACACACTCACATGGCAGTTCATTCTAGCCCTCTTATGAGTTACAGTGTCTTGATATCCACAGTCCATTCCATCATGGTTCCTCCAGTTAATTAGTGCCAATCGCATTATGAACCAGACAGAAGCCACCAATTTTTTTTTTTAACATACAAGCAACTGTGCAGCCATTAGCTGGTGTAAAATTCCATTTTGATTCCTCCAATCTTTAATGATTTACATGAAACTTCTTCTATTCTGTGACAGGATGTAAGGCTGTAAAGCATGGACCTAAAAAAAGGCTCAAATTACTGTTATAAAATGAAGAGAAAATGGATGCACAACTTAAGTTACCAGTTATGACCCTAGCAGTCCTGCAAAACAGGGATCTAAGTGCAGGAAAGGGATATATTTTAGACAACTTGCAATATCATCAGCTCTGGCTGGAAACATAAAAATATAACGTATGTGGGGGGGGGAGGTTACATTTCTCTTCTGGGATCTCAAACAGTTCACACTTCAACAGCAACTCTGCACTTCAGTGTACTAGTGCAGACCGAATGTGGGTCTTTGCTGCTTAAAACCACAGCATTTCGCCAGCAAAGCCCTTGGTTGCAAGGAAAACTTGTGGCAGGTCTAGAAGTTATACAAATACAAATTGATAGACTCCATTTCCATCCCACCATGAAGATTCTGGGACCTTCCTGTTCTACTGTTGCTCACCTAATGTTCCTCCTCATGTGAGAAGGTTTCTGAGCCCTCTTCTTTTTGGTGTCCTCAGAGGCCAGGCCCTTGTGCTGGTTCTGTAAGAGTCGCTCTGCCCGCTTGCTCTGAGATGAGGTAGTTGAAGTAGAGCGTTGCCATTCCCCATCCTCATTGTGTTGAATATGGTCATTACTGAACACAGCTTCCTGGGGCTGGTCTGAAAAAAAGAGTGAAAGTGAGTTGGAAACAATGATCCTACAGAGCGTTAGTCAGTTTTACATAACTGTTTACCACGGCATGAACTGAAAGCACAACTGGAATCTTTATTCTGCTTCTAGCTCACTAGTAGTATGTAGACTTTAGGCCAACATTGTGAAGTAACTTTTTACAATTGCAGATGCTACTGAATACAGTCCTAAATCTGTACAGTGAAGAATTTACTTCCTGGGACAGAGAAAACTGCACTATTTAAAAAAAAAAAAAAAAAAAAAAAAGACTTAGAAGAACTAAACTGTAGTACCATGACAAGAAAAATGTTGACCAGTTTTTAACTCGCACAGTAGCCATGTTAAGGACAGATTAGGAGAAAGAGGGTGGCAAAAATGCAGCCCCAAATTCTTTTCTCTGCCTCCTGACAGTGGAGCACAGACAGGATTTCCATCTCAAAAACTGCAAACTGAGATCAAACATGGGTCCTTGGCCCAAACAGCATGACAGCTTCCAACACAGCCCCCATTTAATCCTACATTCAAGCAAAGGCTCTTTTAAAAAGCAACAAAGGTACAGGACTATACAGGTCAGTCGCATCATACACGCATTTAACTTGCGCGAATTCAACTATACGCAGGGTGGGAGGGGGGGCAGGGCTTGAGTCTGCATGCGGTGCTGTCGCTTACCTAGAGGCCCAGCCACCACCACGCTGCCAGTGGTGACTGCCTCTGCCTCCAAAAACTCCCGCTGCCGCCATGGAGCTGTGCCCGGGGCTGTTTGGG
>NW_005842522.1:176528-179276 GCF_000455745.1 Alligator sinensis
TCGAGGCATGCCTCCGGGGGGGCAGCAGGAGGTTTTGGAGGCAGAGGCAGTCACCGCTAGTCAAATCACTGGCACGGTAATACGTGATTTGACTATACGCAATTTTCGCCTTACGCGCTGACTTTAGAACGTAACCCCCGCATAAGATGTGACTGACCTGTATTATCTTTCCATAACCATTTGCTTTTTCTTATATCCTCCCAACTTCAAGACACCTCATCACCAGGGACTTGTTTCAGCAGCATAAAACTACATAAAAGTGACATATTGTTCTGACATTTAATTCTACACTACACTGTTAATAGGGAAGCTCACACCAGTGGCACAGAACAGGGACATGCTTCTGTCCAAGTGTTTCACTCTTAAAAGGTGGATTCCAACAAGCTTCATAAAAGCAACACGCTCGACCCAGCGTTCTATGAAACCCTACTCAATCTTAAAAAGCAGAAGTGGTCTGCTCCCCAAATTGTGCTCCGTGCTATTTCCCAAATATACAGAATTAAATCACAGTAATAGTCACTTAAGAAAGAATCCTCTTTGGAAGATAAAGGGGGGGGGGGGGGGGGGGGCGGGGGGGAGGCCAGGGGATAGGGAGGCACCAAGAAGAAAAATATATTCAAGGGCAAATCTATCTAGAGAAGCAATATGCTCAGTGACACCAGTACCTTTGGAAACAACAGGAGTCCCCTCTGAAGAGGAGCTGACTGTCACAGAGGATGCAACAGTATAACCGGTCATGAATACAGCACTAGATGCTACTGCACAAATATGCTTATTACTTCAGTCCTACCACTATTTTCACGCACTTATAGTGCTTGGGGACCCCGGCTTTAATTTCCTCCCTGAGCCAAGGGAGCAGCTCAGTGCAGCTAACATTATAGCTCCCAGAGTAACTGGTGCTTACACTCACCCTACACCAGAGTTCATACCAAATTTCTGAACACGATGATGGGTCTCAATGTGCAAATGAGCTGAGAATGAGCTAGTTTCTACAAATATCAGTACTGCCAGGCCCCTTCGATGCTGAAAAAAATAAGTGTTGACAGATATCAACAGCAGGTACAGCTGACTCCATGACAAACAGAGTATTGTTACAAATGCAGACAGACAAACGGGCTCATTTTCTAGAACAGACAGGGCATTACTGACACAGGCCTCCTTATACAAACAGGCTTCACAGAACAAGTATTGCATTACTTTTAGAGGCAGAAATCTGTGCTAGCTATAAAATCTAGTTTCCTGGGCTTCCCAGACACCAGTTCTGCCATTTGAGCTAAAGATGCATTTCAGTCACATTACCCACAATTCTTTAACTTTTTTCCCCTCTTGATTCACAGTTATATAACTTGATCAAAAGATTGGATGAAATAGGGCCAAGGGAAGCAGTAACAGTGGCACACGTGATCATAATCTACAGGATGAGTCATTAAACCAGTGCTTTACCAGAGCCAAACAAAGCCATCTCAACCGGAGCCCCTGGGACCTTGAAAATAAACGAGTGAGAACATGAAGTCATCTTCATTTTGGAGAGGAAGCCACCTCCTTCCACCCCCTGACAATTACTGATGTAATTACCCTTTATACTGGCTCTTCTCTACCCTACTGCCGGGAAAAGGTGCATCAGGACAAATCTGACTTGGTAGTAAAATCCAGGGTTAAACACAGGGGGAATGTGGTAGCTTTATATTCATTTCCAATGTGTTCCTCCAAGCTTTACCCAGTCTCACTGCACAATTACTTTGGTCTCTCCACTTTCCTTCCACTCTTCCACATTTTCTCTATATGCTGAAGCAACAGCACAAGACCTGGGGCCAAGCACAGTTTAGAAAAAACCCACACAGGTCTACCTTACCCAGAATTTTAATCTGAAAACATGATTTGGCCTTGCCCATTTGAATGGTCAAACCAGAATCTTGTTCAGTCCTAACCATATGTGAGCTGGTTGTTAAAATGTGGGTGTTTACCTTATGCATACAAGTCCTATGGTGTGGACCACAGTGCATATATAAAACAGCATACATAGTATATACCCATCTAGACAATTAGGTCTAAATTAGGGACTTTAGCAAAAATGGATTTCACCAATTCAGCTAAGTGCGATTAAAGCAAGGAGCCATAACATGGCAAGGTTCCTGTGGGTTAGATCCATTTTAAAATGTTAAGCAAGCTGTTTTTCAGACAGGGTTAACTAACACTATGGTAAAAATCACTAGGCGCTACAGGTGTCCTGGACACTATGCACTACTGGTGTTCTGTCTATGTTACAGATCCTAATAGCAGTAAGACCTGTACAGATGAGCTGCCATTAGAACTAGTGGAGATTTATTTTATTATGTTCTTCAGTGAAGACATGGCTTCAATGTTTACTACATACAAACAGCAAGATTGAACAAGGCATGGCAGTGATTCTTATCACATTATTTGTTCATGCCTGTTAAAATGAAACAAAACAGTGATAGCACTATACTGAAAACTAAGACCCCTTAACAGAGGTTCACTTTATAACGTGATGGGAATTAGGGCTGTGCGAAGCGGCTAGTATTCGCTCCGGATTCGGATTCAGCCAATTCAGGGGACATTGATTCGATTTGGTGATTCAAATCACTGTCCTAAAATTGATTCGGCTGAATCTGATTTGGAGATTCAGCTGCTGCCGAATCTCCAAATCAGCCAGGCCCATCCTGGCAATGGCTGCCCTGCCAGCCCCAGCACTTGGGGGGGAAAAAAAAGCCCTGACTCACAGGTGCT
>NW_005842522.1:179388-185318 GCF_000455745.1 Alligator sinensis
GGCTATGCCTCCCCCACCCACCACGACTCCAGCCCTTTAAGAAAAAAAACAAAACACCCCGAAACCCTCCCCAGACTCATCGTTCCTGCCCGGGGGGGGTGGGGGGGTGGCAATGCAGCATGGGGCAGTGGGGGGAAGCAGGGATCACCCCCAGCAGCACCTGGTCAGCATCAGGGCTTTTCTTTAAAGGGCCTGGACCTGGGGCAGGCGGGGATGGGGGCTGCCAGGAGTCCCCACCATGGTCCCCTCCTCCCTCCCCCAGCCCCTCTTCCTCACCCCTAGTACTTACCAGCTCAGAGTCAGCTGCAGCTCCCTGCTGCAGCCACCGGGGACTGCCCAAATCATCAAAGCTCTTCGAATCTTTTCTGAAGATTCAGAGAGCTTTGAATCAATTTGGACCTTTTAGTTGGTCCCCTAATTTGACTTGGATTTGGAGATTCGGACACCGAATTGGGTTGAATCTCCTCTGAATCGAATCACCACCCAAAGCTTCGCACAGTCCTAATGGGAATCTAATCCATGATCGCAGCCATCGTGTCTCCTGCCATGCCACATTTCATGGCGGGGGCATGATTTTGAGATCAGGGATTAGACCCCAATTGTGCCTTACTTGCTGGTGCAGGGGGCGTTCAAGATTACAAACCCTGGGTCTCTGCACCAGCAAAATTAAAATGGGCTTTCAATTAGGGGTGCACCAACAGAAATTTTGGGGGCTGACACCGATAGCCAATTTCTAAAGGGAGCATATCGGCTAATACCAATCCAATTTCCGATACCAGCCCAGCAGCTTAGAGATGTGCATGCAGCTGGTAAATCTGGTGTAGTGGAAGGGGGGGAAGGAAAGGGGCATGGGGAGGCAGATCAAGGTGAGGGAGGAGTGGGGGTGGGGCTGGGGCAAGCACTGCCCAGCTGGGGTGGGACGGGTGTGGGACATTGCTGCGGCTTGTCCAGGAGGCGGCTCCCGCTGCTGTGTGCCGCTGGTCCAAAAGCCACTAGTCTGGCACTTGCCCGACAGCTCCCACTGCTCATCTGGGAGGGTAAGGATGTGCCACGGATCTGCGCAGGGTGGGACAGGAAGAGCCCTGTACAGCCCTGCCCCCACCCCATGCAGATCTGGAGGCACACGCCTCCCCCATGCCCTCCCGGAGGAGTGGCAGTAGCAGCTGCAGGAGCTACTGGATGAGCACCAGACCAACGGCGCCTGGACAAGCGGCGCGCAGCGGCAGGACCTGAGCTGCCACCCCCTCTCCCCTCCCTGGTGCCACCCAGATGAGCTGTGACTCCATCCCACCTGAGCTGGGCAGCGTTTGCCCCAGCCCCTTCCCCACCCCCACTCCTCCCTCACTGCAGGGGCCTTGATCTGCCCCCTACACCTCTTCCTTCCCCTTCCACCACACCAGACTTACCAGCTGCACGCAGCTGTCCAAGCTGCTGGGTTGCGCTCCTCACTGCCTACGTGCTGTGCTGCATCTGTACACGCACACAGGCATTTATCAGCCAAATTATGGCCACATCAGGCCAATTTCCAATATAATCACTTTTCTTTATATCAGTGCCGATCTAATATCGAACCGATGTATAGGTGCACCTCTAGTTTCAGTCAGCTGATTGTAAATTAGAGCCAGGAACCAAACCAGTCCCTGGCCTCAGCTGACAATCGGATGATTGTCAAAATCCTAGCTGGGGGGCACAGGACCCCAGGATCAGACTGCTGCAGCCTAGTCCTGGGGTCCCCACTTGCCAGGAGCTCTAAAACCATGTGTACTGCCCAGCTGAGTGGCACATGACCTATGGACAGCTCCCAGGACATGAGGATCCCTGGACTGGGCTACTGCAGCCTGATGCCAGGCTTTTTGTGCACTAGGAGCTGTATACATCTCATGTGTCACCCAGCTGGGCATCATACAGGGTTTTGACAGGTCACAGGTGGCCACCCATTCAATTTAAAGTGCAACACAAATGAGCCATAAAATTATTATGCGTTATATGTGGAATAACTTTGTGGCTCATTGACTCTATTATCACACCTTAAATTGAGTTGCATGTGTGGCCAGGTTGCTATTTAAGAAGCAATTAACTTGTTACTAGTATCTTAAATGTAACATGCATTAGGGACCCAAAATTAACCTCATGACAGAAACACTTCTGATCTCTGGGATGGAAGGGAAGAGGGAACATTCGAGCTCTGCTCGCTCCCACTTGATATTTAACGGATTAATTCTTGCCTTAACTTCTCCAATCCAGTCTACATTGGAATACAACTGCATTCATGTGACCAACTTCTCAACATGCTAATCTGACATAGTTCAAGCAGCTTTTTTAACAACACAGATGTGTCCACATTTGCATGTTGAAAACTGCCATACTAGGTTTATGCTTTCAGTGCACCCTAGGAAAAACTGGCCAGTTATCCCATCCCTCAGCAAGGACAGCAGCACTGGCAATATGTGGGGCAATGCACACTGGGACAACTTACTGATGAAACGACCACTAGCAAAACTGTTTACACAGGACTAGCTGGGCTGGGGGAGAAGGGGAGTTTCTGATACTTAATTTTGTTTACAGAAAGACAACTATGTACAGAGGCATAACAGGACAGCTTTGCATCCTTTACAGCAGCAGAGCCTAATTTCTGCAACCCCTCCCCCCACCCTCCATCTCACCTGCAGCACCCAGCACTGCTGCTCCAAATGCCCCCCTTTGGATATAGTACTGACTACATGTCAGCCGAGGCTAGGATGAAACATTTAGCTTTTGTGATTGCTAGCCATGTTGTATATTGATATAAATCATGTTCAGATTCAACTAAATTATAAGAAGTTTGGGGCAGGCTCCCCAACATTTTTGTTACATATCTGCACAGAATGGGCTCCTGGTCCATGATCAGGCCTCCTAGGCATTGTTCTTTTTTAAATGAACAAAGTAACTGTCACCAACTGTTTGTCACTAAGCTAAAGACTACTGTAGGTCTGAGGGTCTGTTCATACTAACAATCAAGTCAGTCACCTGATTACAACATGGCTCCAGTCTGTAATTCAGACTGGACCTTGTCTATGTTCCATAAGTGGGTATTGGACCAGTCCCTTTTGCCCTACAACCTGAAATTATCCTTTGAGAAAGCTGAGACAACCATATTGTAACTAGGCGTCCTAATTCTGTTTTATGGACAGCTTGCTTGGTCTTCTATACTACTACATTATACTGCTGAAGTTGAACAAGTAGAAGTTGAAATTGAGCATGGCATCCACAACAGACCCAAACCCAAAATGTGCCATATCCAAAAATCATTCCTGCAGCAGACTGTTACAGGCCTTGGATGTTGTTATGGCACTGTGAAATAGTTGCACAAGTTCGCAAGAGGCAAAGCATACGGTGTTTTACATAAATATCAAATGATTCTGTCCTGTACAGCAGCAGTGACTGTACAGAGGGACAAAAACTATTCTAATATTACTAGCCAATAGCCTGTCAAGAATGTCAGGGGGTTGGGGAGAGGGGGCTGGGATGGCGTGCCGCCACCTAACACCCCATGCTGCCACTGTTCTGCCTCTTGCAGGGAGCGGGGTGTTGAAGCTGAGGACAGCACTGCTGGCCTCCACTCCCCCACCCTCTGTCTGGTCCTTGGCGCAGCTTTGGAATCATGGGGGCACTCCTCCACGCCTGGAGCACTTTGATTAGCTCTTTCCGTCAGCCAATCAGAGCATGAATAAAGCATTACAGACAGACCAATTTAAGCTTTTACAATATTAGAATAAAAGCCTAAGTCTGTCTGTCTGTCACACTTTATTCTCACTCTGACTGGCTGGCAGAAACAGCCAATCAGAGTGCTCCAAGCCTGGGGGACTGTCACTATGATTCCAAAGTCCCATGGAGGACCGGACAGGGGGTGAGGGGAGCTGAGGTCAGCAGCGCTGGCCTTGGCTCCCCCACCCCACTCCCTGCAAGAGGCAGAACAGCGGCAGCATGGGGCGTTAGGTGGTGGCACTCCATCCCAGTCCCCACCATCATTCTTGACAAACAATTGGCTAGTATTTCATATTTGCAGAGGCCACAGTGAACAGTTAGTCTCATCTCACTGCCAGGCAGTGGGCATTCTTGAATACTGGTACTCAAGATGGCCAGGAACCCTCTTCAATTCTCCTTTATTTCTTCAGTGAATCATTTTGTCAGTAGAATGTGTTTCCTGTTCTCAGATGTTTGTATTCCCATCTAGTAGAACTGAACTCATAGTTCCCTTCTCTCAGATTACCTTGAAGAAAGCAAAATTAAAAAGTCTGGAGCATGGTACCCTTTGGCCCCCTCTGCACAGCAGAGTGGCTTGCTCCCGTCCCATTTACCCTACTTTTCCAGAAAAGCCAGAATTTAGAGCACCATGAAGAAAAGTATGTTTGCTTGAGGCATCAATTAAAGGATAACCTTTTCTGCTTTCTCTTTTCTTAATTTCAGCAGGGAGAAAACCAACAGTAAAGGTTGTATCTGAATATGTGTCAAGTCAAAATAACACAATATGACTATGTGCACGCAACTCTCAACTGAGTTTGATGACAACCACAAATCCATTGGAATTTAGGGACTGCTATACCGGAATTAAACCAGTGCTCCATCCAGTCTGGTATGTCTCCAGCCACAAGTAATACTAGCTGCTTCAGAGGAAGGTGCAAAAAACCCAGCAGCAAACAATAACCTTCTCATAATACATTTTTGTTTTTAACTAGTCCCTATTAAGTTATGAACTGGCTTTTTCCCTTAAACCAGTAGGCTACATAACACCTCTGGAACACAATGCCAAGCTCTCTACTGGCAAAACTCTGATTTTAGAGTCCTTCCAGCACAGAAATTGGTCTTTACTTTTTGTTCCTTACTATCGTAACTCACGGTATCTAATAGTTACCTTGTGTTATCTTTGAGTGCTCTCTTTAGTTGCTTTAAGAAAAGGCATGTTGTAGATGTGGTAAAATCAGGCAGAGCAGTCAGCTACCCCTTTGTGTTTTCTCACCCTTGTCCTGTGTAGGACAGAATCAGCTAAGAAGAATCAAATATTATGTAAAGTGCCATGGGACCTTGCATGAAGTTATGTGACCAGCCAGTCACCAGCTAACACAGGCAGCCTGAGCTGCTAAAGCAGTTACAGAAAGAAAAAAGGGAAGAGCATTGGGAACTGTGCTGAAAAGACTAATTGTGCCCTTGCACCTGCAACATTTGCAACCTTGATGCACTGAATTGCCACCATGTAGAAGATTATAGGTGGATAGTCCGAACAAACACAAATCACAAAAAAAGTGTGAAGTCTGAAGAAGTTTCCTGTGGCAGCATGCGTGGATCCAGGGGGGGTGTGGTGGCACAGCTTATAGCCCCCTTTGGTTGTGCAGTGCCTATGCAGAAAGCTGTCACTGGCATGTCAGCACAGCTCCTGTCAGAGCTCCCCATGTGCCATGAGCTCTCTGAGCTCACCAGCAGGTCAGTGAAGGCTCTGGCTGAAGCCCCTGCTTTCACACAGCTCCAGAGACCAGAGGTGAGCATCAGTGCTGTTCACCCTCTTTTTCTTCAGCTCGCTGTGCATCTGCCACGCAACCAAGGATAGAAGGGAGGGGGTGCAACCCCCTTGTTGAGATCCTGAATCTGCCCATGTGTGGTTCTGTGGCATTTGCAGCTGTGCTGTGAATTGCAAATGGACCTGCAGTGCCCGAATTCTGCAGCCTACAGTGGTTCTCAAGCTGTAGGAGCGCAGGAGGCACTCATGAGCATTTCACAATAGCTGGTCACAGGATCCCTTGGTTCTTCTTCTATCCATCTGATAAACAGTATTGAAATAAACTGAAAATATATTAAATGCTTTTGGAAAATTAATGCCATGTAAGCAACTATTGTCACATAGGTACCATACAGTTGGAGGGGGAAGGGGAAGAGGGAGGACAGTAGCCACCAGACAC
>NW_005842522.1:185349-214869 GCF_000455745.1 Alligator sinensis
AAGAGTACCACACTGAACAACCAAGTGTGGAGGGGGTGGGGAGGGGAGGAGAAAGTAATCAAGAAAAATGAGAATCCCTGCAGATAGTTCTGACTGAGATTATTGGAGGAGAGTAGTGAGGGTCAAGCAAAGTTTCCATGCATTGTTCAAAACAGAACTGGGGAAGATCAGTTATATCAGTCCCCCATACTCTGTCTATACACAAAAAAAAAAAAATCCACCTCTCATTAGGGATGGAAAAAGAGACTGCCTCTGCCAGAGTCCAGAGTCTCTGGAAATCTCCACAGCTACCAAGCCAGCTAATTAGAGAGCAAAAAGACTTTGTTCTTTTTTAAAATAATCAGTCTCAGACCTTCAAGCAACTCAGCAGCTCTAAGCCCCTCCCACCCACAACTGCCTAACAAAGAATTAATTATGTAACCATTATATAACAGACACACCTACCCACTCCAGCACTCACACACACCAACACATCATTTTCATCTTATCCACAAGAAAAACTTCAGTCCCTAATCCCCCCAGTATCCAATCCAGGAACAGAAACTGGTTATTCCCCCTCCCCACAAGGAATGGATCACCATGCTGACTAGACAGCAGTTCTGTTACAAAAGGATCCTCTTTCATCTGCATTTGTGATGCTGCTCCATTTCATTCTCAGCACCTCTTCTCACTAATCTTCCATCTGTTGTGTATCTTCTTGCTTCTCCAGGTATTCTTAGCTCTATTGGGGTCACCATCATTTCCATTTCCAACAGAGCCCCAGGGCATGTGTAAAGGACAGCAAATGCAATTCTCAGAGCCCAATGTCACTCCACTGGAAGGGCTTGTTAAAGTACCAAGTGAAGCATCTCTTCACCCAACAGAATGGAACAAGAACACAGCCCAAACACAGCTCAGAAGCCTGCTACGCTCTCCAGTCTTCACTGCAAAGGTGCGACTAAGAAAGACTACTAATCCCAGCATGCAATGCTTCATCTTCAGTTTAATACAACCAAGCTATAAGCTACTACGGAAATGATAGGTAAGTGTCATCTATGACAATCAGCTGTTGGTCTTGAATTCTCAACACATTGCAATGTGGCCCACTGTTGGCCAAAAGTCTGTTGCCAATGTGTAATCCCAGGCACCGATCCCTTAACACAGCAGGATATGCCAACCCTTCTTTAACATAGTTGGCTACTGTAACCTCACTCACAAAAAGAAAACAGTCTGAAAACTGATTATAGAGGGAACATAACCTAATTCTCACCTGGTCTTGCTCCAGCTTCACACACGGGCTGCTATAGTGGTGCCCTCCGGTGAGTAATACTCGTGTCTATACTGAGGCAAAAAAGTGCACCTTCTAGACTTTACCTGCGTAAACCCCAGAACTTTCCTCCTGATTCCTCCTCTGGCCTGTCACACAGCACATATCAAACTTCACCGTCTTCATTAGTATTGCTGACTTATACAGGAATCAGCTATGCCAGATCCCTCTTTTGTATTTGTCTCTATAACTAGAATGCAAAACGTGGCATATTGGTTTAACAAACTGCTACATTTTCAGGTCAGGTAGCACATTTTTTATCCATCTAGATCAGTGACTCTCAAACAAGTTGCCTTGAGATTCTTTCAAGGCTGCCACAGGGTGCCATATAATGTTTAGCACTGCTACGTGTGCAAACATGATTCACAAGATGCACCCTGAAGTTTTAAATAGGAATTCATAGTGTTGAAAACCATTCCAGCCTGGTGTGGTCTTTCTGAGTTTAATGCAACAGAATAATTGCTTTATTATGCATCTGTAGTCAAAGAGTGAAAACTAAGAGTTAACATTTTCCAAGGGATATTTTGAGTTTAAAACGGTTGAGTACTACTGATCTAGATATTTAAACTGTGATTAGTCACCTTACTAGGCAGACTGCAGAGTTATGGCTATAGTCAGAAGGAAGAGCAGCATTCCCATCTGACCAGAAGATGTGGGGATAATAAATTACTAGGCTCTGAAGCATGCTGCTGAGGACATAATGATAGGACAGAAGCAAAACAATTGAAATCTTTAGCTTAAGGAGGATAATCTCCAGATTTTGAGCATGGAGACTCAAAAATATTTTTAAAAAGCCAGTGTTGCCTCTCTTTTTCCGAGAGGTCTCGCAGTATCTCAGCTACTGATGTGTGCTGCAGAAGAAAACGCCTTCCCTGACCTAAAAGAATCATTCATAAGCAAAAAGAATGAACAGAACAGAAAAAAGGAACAGGAAAGCAGCAGCAAAAAAATTAAGAGGGAAAGAAAAAAAGGCCAAGAGTGCTTAGAGGCAAACTGGAACATCAAAAGACCATCTCTGGTGACAGACAATATATCTTCTAACCCTGAGATTATGCAAGACAAACCAGGCCCCAAATACCCAAGAGCTCTTGTTCTGGCCAGGCCTCAGTGCTGCACATACTGAAGAGACCCAAGTTACATAAACACTAAAGAGCACTTATATAAGCTTTTGTATGAAGCACACTTACAAATAACACCCTCAGCCGAAAGAAGAAAACAGGTATCTATTCCAGCCAAGTCTCAGCAATGCACAACCACATCCATACCAACAAAGTCTCCTTCTCAGTCTAGGGAGCAGATAACAATCCCATGCCTTAGTGCCCAGCTCTCCCAGTGTCCATTCAGAAATGTATGCCTTTGCTCAGCTGACCTCCTCCTCCACAAATCTAGTCTAATGACTGGAGCCCAGAACTGGGAGTTAGACAGTCTGCTCTCTATTCCACTTTTATCATTTTCATAGTATGACACTAATAAGGACAGCTGCAAGATCCTCAGATGGAGGAAGCCGGACCATCCTGCACCCTCATATAAACATAGGAAGTATCTACCTTTGCAACCACCGACCTCAAATCAAAAATATAAGCACTGTCCCCACAAGCTCTCTCTCTCTCACAATTCAGACACAAGCCAGTAGACCTTAAAAAGCTACAACACGTACCCCTTCATCTACTAGTAAGTCATGTGTGATTCACTTGCATTTGTCCTGTCAATCGCTCTCATCCACCCCCCGTTTAGTTACATAAACTAAATGCAATCATATCAAGAAAAGCTGCAGTGACTCCAGTGCTGGGAAATTTTCAGCAAGCTGCTACTTCAGTAACTGCAAATAAGAAGCAACTGAAACCTGCCTTTCTGGTTACCCAAATTAACTAGTATCCTAATAACCCAAGGTTCAAATTTTTCTTTGGTTAGGTTTATTTTTGGTTTTCGGGTTTTTTTTAAACTAGGCTGGCAAAAAAAAGTCAGGCAACAAAATGAAACTGGTTTATACCACACACCTGTGTAACTTAATGGACTTTTTTTTTTTTTTTTGGTAAAATTCTGAAGGCAGGCCATTTTTAATTAAGTGCTTAAACATGGATTTAGACACCTACACTGAAAAAATTTGGCCCCAGTAAATAGACACATACTAGGTCCTGATGTGCATGATAAATTACTCTGGTCGCTACCATAATTATTCTTGTTCTGTGTAATTTTCAGGGGATAAGAGAAGGTGAGTAGCATAGGGAAAGGAGCAAGCATTTTGCATTATGCAATGATTACATAAGCACTGGTTTACAATAGGTAGTTGGGAGCCATAGTATTAGCTTTATACCAGGATATCCTCAGAGTAAGGAAAAATAATAGAGATGATTACTGCTGCCACATGCCTCCAAAGCCACCAAAATGGCATAAAAGAAACAACTATGATAAAGTAAATTTCATGCTAATATTTTTGCTCCAAATTCTCACTACAGCCTCATTCATGGCCTGTTAAGAAGAAAGAGACATTCAGTACTCAATCACCATTTAAGAGAACTGCATGAAAGACAATTCCTTCACAAAATATCTTTCAGTGTCCAAGCAGCCCTTTGTCATTGCTCAGGGCAACAACAGTGTAGTACAGGAGTGGTGAAATAATAATAATGCTGGTACATTTTGAGATAAAAAAAGCTTTACAAACCATAATCAATCCTCACAATAGGCATGTGGTAAATATTATCCTGCATACTTTACTTATGGGGAAACTGAGGCAGCAAAATTAGGTTGCTTTTTAACATCCACAGACAGTTATCAGAGCCAAGATGAGAATTCCAGAGTCCCTGGCTCCTGTCCTATGCTCAATCCATTAGATTAGCCTTCCTTCCTTAAACATAAATCCTTACTTGAATAGCAGATGTTAAAAAAAAAAACCCATAACACGCACATACTTCAACTTAACTGCTATTTGCTCTTTCATTCATAAAATAATTTTGGGAGAATTCTTAAGGACTTCTTTAGTGAGAAAGGTATCACTTGTGAGAAAAATACAAATTACAAAATCTGAACCAATGTCATTGCTGGGCCACTGGCACTTCTCCCATTATCAGCAGCTAGAAGAGTGACAATGCACATTAGACAGCTAATAAAACTGGTATAAAACATCATTGCTTGGACAGCTATGTTTCCAGGTTTATCCAAAATATTGCTGCTGCTCTGCAAGCTCTGAGCA
This sequence comes from Alligator sinensis, assembly GCF_000455745.1. Taxonomy (NCBI): domain Eukaryota; kingdom Metazoa; phylum Chordata; order Crocodylia; family Alligatoridae; genus Alligator; species Alligator sinensis. The sequence continues at coordinate 189,846 of NW_005842522.1, forward strand.
GGGAGTCTTGATTCAGTTAGACAGAACAACAAAAAATTAATAAAAAATTGTTCAGAATCATGAAAGTCAAAGCCATGATGTCAAAGATAACACGGAGTCCCCTGGTCTCATGCATAAGATTTAAGACAGAAAGAACATGCTGAATACAGCCCCATAAGAATACGAAGCACCCACAGTTCGTGCCATCTCTGAATAGGGCTCTCTAGAGAGATGCATTGCAATGACTGCTGTCATCAAAGAAAGAGGTTTGGGGGGGGGGGGGGGGGGGGGGAAGGTTCTCCCTTTATAAGCAAGTCATTTATCTTACATGGTCATGGACTCAGTTGAAATAGTGTGCAGCCAGCATACAGCAACAAAACAATTTCACCACCTGGTGGTATCATAAAAATTGAGAAAACAATCTCCACATCCAAAAACATGTTAAAAATGCAGTACTGACAACTTGCAACACAAGTTCAGTGTACATAGCACATGCTGGTTTGACTACCCCCAAGGAGATGTCTGCTGAGCTTGAATGATGAACAGCCTTTTAAGCAAGAAGCTTAAAGTGCTTAAAGCAGAGCCAGGGAGATGGCTATGGGGTCTGGTTTCAGCTCTGCCACAGACACACTGTGTGACCTTGTACAAGTTACCCGACCTCTGTGTACCTCATCTTCCCCTTTACAATATAGGGATAGCAGCGCTTCCCTAACTTTCAGAGTACTGTAATCCTTAGTGGTTTGTAAAACACGTTGAGATTGCCACCTACCATCTTAGGAAGCACTATCAAGGATGATTACTAAAATTAATAAAATGGTGGGATTTCTAGCGAGTTTACAGTGACACAAGACCTCTGATAGATGGAAAACTAGTTCAATTTAGTTTAGTGAAACATCTTCCAGTCTTCTTGTTTCCCCATCCTCCTGCCTGACTAAAGATGTTTGAAGGTTCAAACTCCCAGCAGGAACCTGAGTGCTGAGGATCTTCCTGCTCCATCACCCTATCCAAAGGAGATAGAGGGATAGGACAACCCCCCACATAACCCATCAATCAGAGTGGAACTGCTACAGAGCAAATGACTCATTACTAAAAGGATCTTCCCGTCTCAAATCTTTCTTCGTTCTTTGATTCATTTCCCTACCCTAGGTTAGAGAAGCCACTAAGTTAACCCACACTCCTAGTTTATTCGAGTCATTCTCATTTAATTCCTTTCCCTATTTTGTTCACATCCTCCCAGATCTGGATTACTTAACTTGTTGCTATAGTCATGGACATATAAAGGAAAAGACAGTGGATTCTTATTAGAATCCTTGTGGCTCAACTGGTTGCTGTAAACTGAACTTTTTGCTTCTACTGCAAACCTCAAAGACCACATGCTCTGGCTCCTATGCACTAAAGGTGGAATTCTTAAGACTGCCTGAACAGCCCATTCCTTCTATTATATAAGCTTCTTGTAATGACAAGGTTCATGACCTAAACTCTCCAACTAAGAAGAGGAGAACTCTATCTTTGGCATTTGGGCCACCAACACAAGAATGGCAAGTTAATTATGAAGAGTAGAGCTCTGCACACATGAACAGCTAAGGGAAAAGGTTTTACAGAGAGGCTCCATGAGAACAATGCAAACTACTGTCAATACTCCTTGGCATATCCCCCCTGACTTGAGATGAGGTAAAAGAGGAGCCATTGTGGTTCCTAAGGTAGGCACAAGTTGCAGAATGGCAGGAAATAGGTAAAGGTGCTAGACAGAGCATGCACTGTCAAGACTAGCGCCTAGAGATACTGCAGCCCAGCCAGCAAGGGTTTACAAAGGCAGACGTACCTTCAATAATGTTATCACCATCTTTTCTCAGCAAATATTTCACTAGGGTGTGTTCTTACAATCAAAGATAGAGGGAAAAATACAAGCATCCCAAAAAGAGGGGGAAAAGCAAAAAGGATACGCAAAACACCTGTAAAGGATAATCACCATCTTTCTCACTAAAAAAACTACTCCTGCCATATTAAATGACAAAACTGGAGTCGCCACTGTGGCACATACAACAGGTTTCACTGTTTTCTTTAAAATCTTCACTATTACAAACGCAAAGAGCTTCAGTCTCAAATTTTCTGAGTCAAAATTACATGCATAATGCAGAAGACTGAATATTCAAACATCTTCATCGCTGTCAGACAACTGCCAATTCAACAGCCTCACAAAACAGTCTGATCCTAATGTACCATGCTCCATGTTAGTAGTTTCCTAAAAACCACAAGCTGCCCCACTGTAGCATCAAAGTATTAAAAGGAATGATCTGTCACAGGAAAGCAGGAGAAAGAAGAGAGACAGAAAACTGTATCCTACCTGGAAACTGATGAGACTCATCCAAGAGTAACATGCTGCTTAACGTATTCAGCTGACTGAGGTAAGATTTCCGTCAGTGATCAAGTGTTTTAGGTGGCTAAAAACTGTTAGCCCCCTTAGCTATTCTAGTCTCAGGGTCCTCAGGCCAAAAAAACGTATCAGTCACTCCCAGTGGTTTGTTATCTCTGCCTGAGGCACAGCAAACACTAAAGACAGCTCTTGCCAGCTGTGTGAATGTGTAACTGGGAAAATGCCTTCTGATAGAGCAGTCGAGGATGCAGGGAGGACAAGAAGGTAAAATAAAATCCTGGTACTTAATATTCTTGAGAATAACTTTGTTAAACAGTACTTGATGCTCTGTTCCACAAACCTGGAGCGTCCTGGTATCAGCAAGCAGGCATCCTCCAGAACTTGTCTGTGACTGAGTGGGGTCACCGTTCTATAACTGGTTAAATATGCCTGATGTTCAGACTAAATAAAAATTGTCACCAGCTCCCTCCCCTGCACAGACTCAAACTACAGAGCCCAAGCTAAAGTAGCTGCTGGTTAGCTGGGAACCAATCACCAAAGCTGTTCTGCTCTGTTAGCTTAGGATCAGTATATGCACTCATTCAAGGTGGTAACCACAGTCACTCCTAAAAAAGGGGCCGATTTTAAAAGGCAAAACAAGAGCATGTATGGTGGGTGGGTGGGTGGGTGTGTGTGCGCGTGTGGGGGGAGGACTCTTCTCTCTCACTGGGCTGGAGCAGCAAAGTTGCAGCCGTTTAGATCTGATGCCATTCACTCAGCATGTGATCCATTTCAACTAGTGGCAGACCAACACCACGAATAAAACAATAAAACAAAAATCCTTACGTAACCATTCAAATTCAACTGGGGCCCCATGCAGGGGGAATTCCAACAGGCAACAGGAAACTAACAGCCAGAGAGAGAGACAAGATCAACTACACTCCAGAGATTACCAGGGCAAAGGGGGAAATGAGTTGCAAAAGGAATAGAGTCTTTCGCTTTAGGAACAGTTTTGAGATCTGTCATTTTACCATCTGCTCACACGGTGTCTGCTAACCCAGAATAGACTAGATGACCTATGTTAGATGCTGGACAATCAAACAGGAACCAGTAACTTGCTTAATACAGTAACACACCGAGCATACTGATCACCAAGTAACATGCTGATATATCACACACCTAGCTTTACACAGAAGAGTCTAATTGCAATGAAAGTGCTGTATGAGGCAAGTCCTTAAAAACAAGTCTTCTCTTTTCCCAACCCACAGGCAAAGTTCTACTAACAGAAGCCACATCAGCAGACTGGTAAAGCAGAGGAAATAAGAGCTTGTAAACCTTAATTAGCACCCTAAAACAGCTAATGTCCATGCATGACTAGCCTTTCCATAGTACTCTAGAGACTGTCTGCATGTCCAATTACATTCAGAGTGGAACTCAAACAGTAGAAAGGAAAGAGCCTGTGAGGTAGTGGAAACCATCATTCACTGTCAGTCTTTTGATATAATCATATCTGAAGTGTTCTGACCATGTGGCCTCTTTATCAAAAAAACAAACAAACCCACAAGAAGAGTAGAGGATCCCTCTCCCCCCTCTTTTGATTTGCCACAGCTGAAGAAAAAACAACTGGTGAAATAATTTAAAGTTTTTACTTTGTTAATCAAGAACAAGGGACAGAAGAAACCAGACTGCATGGCATTAAATGCAACTTGAACATAAGGTGGCACTTGAATTTCATTTGACAAAAAGGCAACTAGCTCCTACTGCACATTTGTCCACAAAGTTGACACTCCATTTGCAACAACTGGCAAGCAATGCTAGGAGAGGACCAGCAAAGGACCAGCAAGCATGACACAGACCGGGGCTTGATAACCTATGGCCCAAAGGCCACATCTGGCCCACAGGACCATCTGATCCAGCCCATAGACATGGGGTTTGAGCAGCATTTGGCGGCAGGCAGGGGGACATGGGGTGGGATAGCGTTGGCAACTGTTGCTTCCCTGTGTCACTGTGGGGACAAGCAGGATCTGCCAGCCCCGCTGCTCCCTGTACCACCACGTGGATAAGTGGTGGAAGTGGCTAGGTACTAGTGCCTGCTCATCCACATGCCTCTGGTGCTAACTGGGGTCAGTAATCTTTACAGACTGAGGGCCAATGTAAACTATGATTGAAGAGCCCTTGCAGAGAGGCATGGGGTTGCACGGGGTTCCAGGACTCAAACAGTATAATATATTGCATTTTTTAAGGCCTGAGGTTCATTTGGAGGTGTGCGATGGATCTGAATGACACCTACACTACATTTCAACTACAGCTATTGTTGTTAGACATCTTATTGTCAAGGGCATTAGAAGTCAATGACTTGTCAGCAGTTTCAAAATAGTCTTACTGCTCTGGAAAATATCACACCTTTGAAACAAGTCTAGACTTCACCTGTATTAATTAGGGTTATATACATTTTATTGGGAAGCAGTTATAGACTGGTAAAGAAAGAAAACAGAACTGCAAATAGAAGTGAAGGGCTTTATATCCATGTCACTATTCAAATTCAGTCTACCAGGAATGACTTGTAATGGTGACCATGGGCACCAAGAGGCAAATATATTTAAGAAAAATCAAACAGGAGATTTCTATGGTAGGACTTATAATGACCAAACAGGGCTGGCATGAAGGATTCCAGTGTGATAACAGACATGACCAGACTTATTTATGAAAATGGGAAGCAAGACAAAGTCAAGAAACTGAGTGACGATGAGAGGGCAGTTTCCAGGGAACTTTTGTTATAAGGAGGCAGCATCAAGAGAATAGGCAGTCAGGGAATTAAAAAAAAACAAAACAAAAAAAAACAAACTTCAAACAAAAGAAAATGAGGTCTTTCCTTTTCCATGGCAGTGTAAGATGGCATCCCTTCAATATTTTAGCATAGGGAATGTAAGTGATCTTTTCCATCCATGTCACACAACCAAGAGTTTGTCATTGCTGTTTACCGCAAATGAATATGCAGCATATCCCATCAGCCTGTTCAAGAAGCAGATGTGCCAGAAAAAAAAAGAAATCTGTTTATCAGTGATCTCCTCATGGCAGGGAATCTTGTTTTAATTAAGCCCATTTACTGAACAGCCATCCTATGAGGCCAGGTCTGTCAACACAGAGGAATTCCCCCACTCACCCCAACCAAGCTTCCCTGGACTCTGGTTGCTATATTCCACAGCTCCGTTTCAGTCATGCAGCAAGAAAGAGCTCCGTAACTGGACAATGGTCACCCTACGATAGATACTAGCAAAGGCAGCAAAAGACTTTTCTCAGTCAACAGCTGTTCTGAAGAATGACGCATTAGATTCCTGTATTTCCAGCAATATACACATCAACACGTACCCGCTATTCTCAAGAAAAATAAAAGCCCTTCAAAACACTGCTTTTGTTCTTCTTGCTCAAGAGTTTAGTGTCAGCCTCATCATACCTGACCGGTACAGCAAAGATCTGACTCAGATCTAAAAGTCTGCCTCCACATATGGTATAGACACATGACAAGTTTACAGTGCACACTAGGGAGCAGTGGAGATTAAAAAAAAGGAAGATCAAAAAGAGCGATCTGAACTCTGTTCAATGAAAGAGCAAATTAAAACTAAATACCTTGAGTCATAAATGACTGCTAGGATAAGTTCCTTCCCCATTCCCACCATTCCTCTGATAGCAGATGGGTCCTTTGCTGTCCTCTGCAAGCTGAGCTTCTCATCTACCCCCAAACCGGTCTGCTGGTCTGATTAGCCCAAAGTGTGCAGCAAAGGTGAAAAGCATAGAAAACATTCCTGTTTGTCCCACCTTTACTATTTATTCTCTGCTAGCTGCAATGGTTTTCTTTTTTCCTATAACTGTCTCTGCTCTATGACAGCTTTGCTGTTCCTTCCCATTCTCACTGCTCTCTTGCATGCTACTCCAATTCTAACAGCTCCACTCTGTACAGCTGTTGCTCATCAACAAGTAGAGGCTGTCTACAAATGTAGATTGCTCCTATGTTAGTTAAAACTTCATGGTCTTGACAGTAAAATAACATTTTGGTTAGCAGCTAATATTAGCACATAAAATACTGTTAATTCTGCTTAACCTGTTCATAACTTCATCACCAGTATGAGGTGAGGTTTGAAGATTAGGGACTGTACAGTTGTATGGGTAATGCAAATCCTGCTAATCACTCTAAAGCCAAAATCCAACTACAAACTGCTTCACCAGCAATTGAAACTTAACTAAAATAAGGCTGCTGGACCAATGTCCTGAACATTGTATTAGTATCCACCTAAAAAAAAGAATTAGAATTTCAACCAAAGCCCACTGAAGTCAGTAAGAGTCTTTCCATAGACTTGAAAAAGTTTTGAAATCGAGCCTTAAGGCAAAGAACTGCTTTCCCAATGCATCTTTGTTAATGTAATTTTGGTGCATGTTCTTTCCCCTGCTGGTTCACATTGATACTGAACACCAACTTTTATTAGAAACCCAGCACTAAAATGGTATGTACAGAATGGGGATATGGGACTCAAAAACCCAGTAAAGAAGCATGTTTCTACATAGATACACAAGGGGCTATATATAAATCATGTTTTTAAGCACTTACAGGATTATGACAACCAAAATAACAAGCTTCCAGCTGCCAAAAGATGATTTAAACTATACTAAGGAAAACAATGTGCATTTAGACAGGATGTACTGATTTAAAGTGCTTTATATCATTATTTAAATGAGCCTGGAGGTCTTGGTTTAAAACAATCCATTTTAATCTTGTTTTGCTTTTATACTTTTTAGCAATTTTCCTAAGGAGACCGATTCTCAGGGATTGTTATAATATAGTATTACTTCTTGCCAAGCAAGATAACACCTTGTATGTGTATATTATCATCATCACACATTTATTTAAGCAATTATGTAGCCTAACATATATTTATCCAGATCCTTAATTTACATTTTATTACACTGCAAAAACAGAGCAGCATTTCTTACTTGATTTTTTTATCATTTATCATGATTCATGTCAAGCTGCCTTTGGATTGAAACCGTAATCCAATTAAAGTTCACAAAAAACAGTATTTCTAAATTATTTGTATTAGTTGTATAAAATACCATAAAATATGCTAAATGCATACAAATAAAGTAAAATTATCAAAACCTGTTTTCAATTTAAAATGATTTATGGAAGACAAAGGAAATATTTTGCTGTAGCTTGCAAACTGAACTGGTTATTTCTGTTTACTGCTTGTAAAATACTGAAGGACATTGTGAACTGCGTCCTCTCATACATCAATTTTATTCATAGATTGTATTTTCCACTTTTTTCAAGTCCTAATCAGTTTTTCAACTTTGAATGAACTAAATCAGCCCCTTTGGCTGAATAAACCAAAATGAAGAGAATATTTTCTGCACCAGCGGAAGAGGTAACTGCTGTCAAAAAAGTCACTTTCTTCCTTTTATTCCTATCTATCAGCTGTGTAGTAACAATAAGGTTCAATGAAGTCTTGCAATTCATTCAACTTCAAGGGTCTAATACTTGTGAAGTATTTGACCTGAACTCCTTGTTTTGTATCTATGTTGCCAATTCCAAGGTAGTCTCTCATCTAAGGACTGTTTAAGCTTCCAAGATCAGATAAAATCAGGCACAGTCAATCTGGTTTGGCCACACCAAAATGGTTCACAACTTCAATATTTTCAATATTGTCTCACTTCAGAACTTTGTAACCTCCAATTTTCTAGGATTTGACTTTCTTTGAAACCATAGCACAAGAAAAAATGTACTGCTGATTTTTTAAATTTATATTTAATTTAATGTCATATATCACAGTAAACTTAGGCCTTAATATGAATCATAATTTCAAATTTATTTTAGACAAATTCATAAAGAAACGTATTTTAAAAACCTATTTTTATCCACCTAGTTTTTTGAAACATGAATGGCATCTCGTCATTTTAATTTAAAATAAAGGGAAAAAAATAGCTTCATCTAAACCTGTTCTCCCCTCCTCTGCAAAAACTACACAGTAAAATAAACATTAGTGTTAATATGAAGTTTCTCTCATGTACCTGCCATGCATTTAAAGCTTGCAGAAGAAAAGGTGCTGTCTAAATGCAAAGAATTACCATTATTAAAACTGACTGAGCTGTGCAAAGCTGACTATCAAAAAATTAGCACATGGTAAAATGGCATAAATTAATATCGGCTTATTTCTGGAAAAATAATAAATAAATCTCACAGTTTTTGTCGCCAAAAAGTGACAAACCCTGAAATTCCTCAAAGACAAACAGAAAGACATTAGTAAATGCTGCATTTCTCCTACAAGTGAGGGCAGAGGGCATTCCTTTGTTCGGCTAATTCTCTCGCAGCCCTCCTCCCCCCAAGCTTTAATTTTACTCAATATGTTTTGGATAGCTTTAGGAAAGCATGGCACCTACAGGCAGGTCAAAAACCTTTGAGAAGACCACAAATACATACAGGAAAACAAAACGGGGGATGTGGGCTGCTCTGAAGCTGCATAGAAATATTTCCATTTTGTATTCCATTATACACAATAGATCAAAAGGAAAAAAAAATCCCAGCTAGTTATAATACTACATCATTTCACTAGATCAGCGAGACTTGACAGCCCAATCAGTGGGTTCAAGGGAAGGAGAGCTCTGATGTCACTGCCTCCTTTGAAAGAAGCAAAACAAGTCATTACTCCAGGTTATATAACACTCCGACTAAGCCAGACTTTGTGCCACCCTCTCTAAAGGGAAGCTGTTGCCAGAAAGCTCTAGGGGATGTGGAGTGGAGGAGGCAAAGATATTTTCATTTAGATTTTTTTTCTTTATATATAAAGGACAGAAAAAAAAAATCTAAGAGGATTTACAAATTTAGAAAGACAAGGCAGCCAGCGACAGACTCCACGATTGCCCTGAAGCACTGTTAGTCTATAATGCCCTGGAAGGGGGGCAGGCAAGGTCTTGTCCTTTCTTCCCACATCATTATTCAGGCCACACCCCTCTCCAAATCTCTTAGGTAACACTAGGTAACCCAGTTCACAGGGTCAGTTAAAAGACTGGAATCAGCCTAAAAGGCTCTCCCCTCCTCTTTGCTTTAACCTATATTATCTTCTCACATTCCTCCAAGACTTACACAGGTGCATCCTGTACATACACTCTAGTCTGCTCCCTTCCTTCTCTGCACAGAACACCACATCACACCAGGTCACAGAAAAATGAGCATTGAAATCAACTGCTCTAGATTGAATAGAAAAGAAACAAACATATCAGAGTGAAGTACAATGTGTTCCCCTCAAAACGCAGAGGACTTTTAAAATGTCATCAAATGTCAGCTAAAGAGATGGGTGCCTGCTGTGTGGTTACCAGCGATGCCCAAATCCTGTACAGAGACTTTCCTGCGCCTACAGGGCCAATAAGCTGCATGAATTTACTACACTTCTCTCTAATAAAAAAACAGGAGTGACTGTATTGAATGGATACTGTCAGGTTAAAAATAGCAGGTAGCACATGCACTCCTATTATTTTGTTCAAAATTCCTACTGAAGATCATGGATTTTTTTGCCTAAATAAGAACTGCATATTTTTATGATATTTCTTCCCTGAATTAACAGCACTTCAGCGTTATTAAAATAAAAGCACTAATATAAGATCTGCTTATATGGTCCTGGTCTTCCCTGGGGTGATCTACTGAACAGTTGTTCACCAAGCTCCTGATGCACTCCTCTGATACGTGTAGCAGTAAGACGTTATCAAGTCCCCTCTCAACCTTTTCTCCTTTAGGCTAAAGAGGCCCAGCTCCCTCAGCTTTTCCTTGTACGGCTTGCCACTCTTGCTCCCAGCCACTGGAACACTGCAAAGGGCTCCAGCGTGCTCCTTCAGTCAGTGCGTCCAGACTGTGGAATAAGCTCCCTCCAGAGGTGGTGCAGTCACCTACCCTGGTGGTTTTCAACAGGTGACTGTCCAGTCTCCTCGCTGGGGTCACCTAACCCCAGTTGTCTTCCTCCCTAGAGCGGGGGGGCTGAACCCAATGATTTGCGAAGTCCCTTCCAGCCCCTAACAATCTATGAAATCTACATCCACCATTAATGCCGTTTATATTTTCCATTTCACTCTAGATGAACAATGAAAATAAGCTAGTCTTTAGCCATTTTCACCTTCTGGCTCTCACAAAATTAGCATATATCATTGCATGTCTGGGCATAATTGTGAAAATACTTCTATTCATCATACCACTGGAGAGCCTTTTTTGTTTGTTTGTTTTTTGTTTTTTGTTTGTTTGTTTGTTTTTTTACACACACAAAAAGCAACCTTCCAAGGTCTAAACTGAACCTAAGAAATGCATCTAAAGCTGCTGACAGAAGTGGTTCAATTAAAGGTGCGATGGGATCCGATTCGTGATCCCACCAATCACACTTCCTGCCATGCCACACATGCAATGGAGGAGGTGCAAGTGTGGGATCAGATCCTGATCTTGCCCTATTGCTAGATGGGGGAGCCCTAAATCATGATCCTGAACTCCCCCTACACTGCAAGTAGCAAGCCCGGTGCCTGACGCACTGGTCTGTCAGCTGGCTGATGCTCCCAGCTGCTGGAGCACACAGAAGCAAAGGGCTCTGAAGTGTTCCCACAGTTGGGAGTGCCCATCAACTGACCAGCATTCCCAGCCACTGGAGCACATCATAGAGAAGGTCTCTGATTTGTTCTTGTGGCTGGGAGCGCTGGCCAGCTGATGAGTACTCCGAGCAGTGGGAGCACGCTGGAGCCCTTTGCAGTGTTCCAGTGGATGGGAGCATTAATCAGCTGATTGGTGATCCCATCCACTGGGGCAACAGGCACCCAGCTTGCTACTTGCAAAGTGATCATTGCTGGCACATGTCAATTTAAGGTGTGATGAGAACCAGCCACAAAGTTACTGTATGTATTTTGTGTAATAATTTTGTGGTTTATTCCTTGTTTTAATCACACCATTAATTGCAAAGATGTGTGGCTGAGCTGCTCCTTAAGACATGATTAACCAGTTAATCATGGTTTTAAGCATAACATCTGCCAGGGGCCTAATATGTTGTAACTTCAGATTCTGGGCTTGTCTGCCCTGGGTTATCTACAACCTGCCAAAGGATTGTTAAAACACAACTATTCCAGTTCACAGTGACCGATAATTTAACACTGTTAAATGCTGAGTGTTTAACATTGTGTTAGTTACTGTGACCCACAAAGTTCTAGTGTGATCCAATTTCTCACCACAGACAGGTGATGTAGTTTAAACATATGCCAATGTACAGGATATTAACTTGCAAGTAAATCACCTGGCACTGCTTCTATAAGCCTAAACTATGATATACACCAGTCTTCCTGTGCAAAACTAATCTGGAAAAACACTTCACAGAAAGTCACTTTCACAGAAAGTTTAGAGGGCCAGCTTGGCTGCTTAAGAGCAGCAAAATGCACATTTATACAAAGCAGTTCAAGTTTTGTGACAAAACACAGAACACAGCGAAATTGCTGCAGAGGGAGCACACAATGTGAGAAGCAGGTTTGCTTCACCCAAGCGGACTTCCACAGGCTGCCATAGGAGTAATGCTGGTAGGCTTGCAAGCAAGCTGGGTCCACAGTCAGACAAAATTAAAAAAGCAAGGCAGGACACTTTAAAAGGGAAAATGGGGGTGGGGGGCAGGATTGAGGGAAGAGGGGAAATCACAGTCTCACCTTTCACAGAAGCATGCATGCGATATAATCTGCAAACAGAGAATTGATCATGCTTTTATAAACTTTATTATTTACTAGTATCCATCACTATGACATCTACACACAAAGAAGAAAGAAAGACTGAAGTACAAAATAAACCTGTCTGATCAATTCTAGCATCTTTCAGAGCTTGAGACAAGCCCTTCTTTTTGTTCTGGCCCTGCAACTGCATAAGCAAAAGCTGCCATGAAAAGGAAGTTCTTTACTGACAGGCTTCCTACTTCTGATCCATGTTTTCCACTTACAAGCTAGCAAAACCTGAACTGTCCTAAGGACTTGCTTCACAGATTTGAGGAAGAACAGGAAGAACAAACAAGACTGTCATGCTCCTGTACTGTACCAGATGGAATTATCTTATTTTAAAAAAACCCACCATTTCTTAAAGAGCAGCTGCAGTGTCTTATGCAGCCCAGCAGGAGGATGGGGAGAACATTCCTGCAACCTTGAAATCCACTTCCTGCCAACCCACCCTTAGGACATGCTGTGGGAAGCTGCTGCTTTCTAGAAAATGTAAGTGCAAGAGAAATTAAACAATGTTTGCCCATTCTCCTTGTGATACAATCCATCCCCACTACAACACTGTCCTTTCTGATTGTGGTAGAAGAGACTGGATGTCAGTCAGAGAAGGTGGGCTGGAAGGGACCTCCAGAGGTCATCTAGTCCAACCCCCTGCTTGAGGCAAGATCAACCCTATCAAAACTATTCCATGCAACCATAATCTAAACTCTACATAAAACTATCCTGAACCTTGACAATACATAGACCTAACACCCTAACCTGCCACAGGTAAAACAAGGGAACCATGGCAGTCAATGTCCTGCTTCTATAAAATGTTGTCAATATGTGCTCAAGAGGTCCTGAGTAGAAGACCAGCCTTCTGCTACAGGAGAAGGCAAAAACTCCCACAATCCATACCAATCTGGCCACAGGGTAAAATTCCTTCCTGACTCCAAATATGGCAATCAGTCTGACCCTGAGCCAAGGGGCAAGGCCCTCTAGCCAGGAACCTCCAGCTTTGCTCTTAGCAGAAGAATGGGCACATCTAGTTGAAGTACCCAGCCTTAGCTACAGCCAATACAAAATGGCTCTGGGGAAACAGCAGGAGCAACCAGCAAATCCCAGAAGCATGGAATACCCATGGTAGAAAACAGGCATAGATACACCTAGATCAGTGATTTTCAACCTGTGGTCTGCAGACCCCTGGGGATCTGCAGACTGTCTAAGGGGTCTGTAAAAGATGACTATGATCTATCAAAAGTATGCAAATACCCATACTTAAAATTCAAAGTGGTCTGCACCTCCATCTGAAATTTTTAAAGGGGTCCACACCTCCATTTGAAACTTTTTAGGCATCCATAAATGAAAAAGATGTTGAAAACCACTGGTCTAGTGGATGTCCAACCTCTTCTTGAACACCTCCAGTGACAGAGTCCACAGCTGCCCTAGGCAGTGTATTCCACTGCCTCACTATTCTCACAGTAAAGAAGTTTTTCCAGATAGCCAATCTAAACTTACTTCACCCATCTTCTCTCCTTGAAGCCAAAAGGACCGGTCAAAAGTAGCCTTTCCCAGCACAATGTAGACAAAGTTTACAAGTACTTTAATAGACTCAGAGGATTGGTTAGCAGGGTGCTAGGGGCTAAGAACTTAGATACGTTGAGGGTCCAGGATGGTTGGACATTCCTCAAGGAAACCATTCTTTGGACTCAGAGTGAGCCAATCCCATGGCAGAGGAAAGGGGGCAAGGGGGCCAGGAAGCCCCTTTGGCTAACCAGGGGCATCTAAGATACCTTAAGGGCAAGTGGAAGCAGGGGGTAGCTAGCAAAGAGGAGTATACTTCTTTGGCCCGCACCTGCAGGGAGTCGGTCAGGAAGGCCAAGGCAACTCTAGAACTCAGGCTAGCGTCAGGGATTAAGGACAATAAAAAGTCTTTCTTTAGGTATGTTGGGAAGCAAAAAGAGGGTGCAGGGTAGCATAGGACCCACACAGAATGGGCAGGGGGGCTTAATGACGGACAGCAGGGACAAGGCAGAACTCTTCACTGAGTTTTTTGCCTCTGTCTTCTTAAATGGGAATCTAGATGAACCCTCAACATACATCACGGACACCAACAAAGGGAACATCAGCCAACCAAGGGTCAGTGCCAACATGGTAAAAAGACACTTGGAGGGACTGGATGTATTCAAATCACTGGGACCAGAGGGACTCCACCCACGGGTAATGAAGGAATTAGCGGGGGTCATAGCTGATCCACTGGCAAGGATATATGAGCGCTCATGGTGCTCAGGTCAGGTTCCAGAGGATTGGAAGAGGGGTAACATTGTCCCAATCTTTAAGAAGGGGAGGAAGGAGGACCCGGGGAACTATAGACCAGTCAGCCTTACCTCTATACCTGGGAAAGTCCTAGAAAAAATTATCAAGGAGCACATCTGTGGGAGCCCGCTGTCTAATGTGATGTGGAGAGGTAACCAACATGGGTTTTTAGCAGGCAGGTCCTGCCTGACTAACCTAGTTTCCTTTTATGACAAGGCCACCAACTGCTTAGATGCAGGAGTCAAGGTGGTAAATCTATCTGGACTTCAAGAAGGCCTTTGACAAGGTATTCCTTACCACCCTTATAAATAAACTGAGGGGATTTGCCAAGCATGATTACACGGTAGACTGGGTAGCAAATTGGCTCAAGGGTCGCACTCAGAAGGTGGTAGTAGACAGGTCGGTGTCAACCTGGAAAGATGTGGGCAGAGGAGTCCCTCAGGGTTCAGTTCTGGGGCCCGTGCTGTTCAACATCTTCATCAGTGATCTGGATGAGGGGGTGGGAAGCACCCTGTCCAAATTCACAGACAGCACAAAATTATGGGTTGCAGCTAACACCCTGTAGAGGAGGAAACAGATCCAGGCCAACCTAGACAGGTTGGGGAAGTGGGCAGAGAGCAACAGGCTGCAATTCGATGACAATTCCAAGGTGCTGCATCTAGGGGGGAAGAACTACCATCATACCTACAGGCTGGGGGGCGACCTTCTCAGCTCCACTGAGGCAAAAAAAGATCTTGAGTCACTGTTGACTCCAGGACAAACATGAGTTGCCAATGGGATGAAGCAGTTGACAGAGCCAATTGCACCTTGTCGTATATCCACAGGTGCTTCACAAACAGGTCCAGGGAAGTGATTCTCCCTCTCTATGCAGCACTGGTCAGACTGCAGCTGGAATACTGTGTCCAGTTCTGGATGCCACAGTTCAAGCAGGATGTGGACAACCTGGAGAAGGTCCAAAGAAGAGCCACTCACCTGATTAGAGGCCTGCAGGGAAGGCCCTATGAGGAAAAGCTAAGAGACCTTAACCTCTTCAGCCTCGGGAAGGCTGAGAGGGGACCTTGTGGCAGTGTACAAATTCATAAAGGGGAGAGCAACATGAAGTAGGCGACAATCTGTTCACCAGGGCATCCCCTGGAACGACAAGGAATAATGGCCATAAGCTCCTACAGAGAAGGTTTAGGCTGGACATTAAGAAAAAGTTCTTCATGGTCAAGGTTGCCAGACTCTGGAATGGGCTCCCAAGGGCGGTGCTGCTTGCCCCATCCATCCCTGGAGGTCTTCAAGAAAAGACTGGATAGGAATCTGGCTGGGATCACATGACCCCAGGGTTGGTGACTTTTTTCTTGCCTACCGGGGTAGGAGGTCGGACTAGATGGCCCACTGAGGACCATTCCGACTCTATGAATCTATAAGCACTTTACTTTTTCACCGGATAGATAACAAGCATACTCCTCTTTACTGACATTAACTTTTTTCAGCAGTCAGAATCCTTCTATCTTTAAATGCAAATATTCCCTGATTAAATGAAATAATATTTAACAGAACATCCAGAGAATCCTCAACACTCCACCTCTGCCTCTCCCTTAGATATGTCTGCAAGATGGCATAACAGGCTCAATTTCTTTAGAGGTGCACCAATACAAAGAAAATTGACTGCATCAGAAATCGGCTTGATGTAGCCAATAAATGGCCTGTGCATGTGCACAACCACAGCATGCAGGCGGCAAGAAGCACAGCCTGGCAGCTTGGAGAGCTGCGTCCAGCTGGTAAGTCTGGTCTGGTGGAAGAGGAGTGGGGAGGAGAGGTGTGTAAGAAGGAAGATCAAGGTCCCCACGGTGAGGGAGGGAGTGGGACTGGGGCACGCGCTGCCCAGCCAGGGTAGGGCAGGGTGTGAGACGGAGCCGAGGCTCATCCGGGAGGCACAGCTCCCACTGCTGCGCACACAATGGGAGGGCATGGGGGAGGATGGGGACACATGTGCCCCCCGGATCTGCACAGAGCAGGGTGCAGGCTCTTCCCAACAGGGGCTGGGCCAGGCTGTGCTGAGGGCAAGGTGGGCAGCAGCAGCACTGGGAGGGGAGTTGGGGGGCTACAGTGAATTTTGGGGTGGCTGCAGCCCCCCCATAATCTCCCTTCCAGCGCTGCTACTGCCTGCCCCAAGCGCAGCCCGACCCAGCCCCCACCAGGAAGAGCCCAGCACAGCCCTGGCCCCAGCCTGCAGCTGCAGGCTGCCTCGCACCGCCCACATCTGGGAGGCACACGCCGCGCCCCCCGAGAGTGCATGCAGCAGCAAGAGCCACACCCCTCCACTTTCCCATCCTACACCCTGCCCCAGCAGAGCCTGCCCCTGCCCTACTCCCTCCCCCACCACAGGGGGTTTGATCTGCCCTCCCATGTCCCTTCCCCTTCCACCACAGCAAACTTACCAGCCAGACACTGCTCTTCAGGTTGCCAGTCTGTGTATAGAAAATCGGATCGGTATCAGCCAATATGCCTCCTTAAAAATTGGCTATCGATATTGGCCCCAAAAATCTCTATTGGTGCAACCCTAAATTTATTGAAACCCAAATTCTTCACAGGGTTAGGTTCCTTCCTCAGTTCCATGAAGGGGATAGTTTATGAACCAGCCAGGGGCACACAGCTGTTGCAGGTTTGGTGTGGCTTTTGTTTCAATGAATGCCACTTGTACAATCAGCTGTATGAGATCACTGATGAGCTCCAGCTGATTAGAGAAGCACCTTTAGAATAAAACCCTCAGCAACCAGCTGAGCAGTTCATCCTTAATTTGGCAACCTGCTGCCAACTAAACAGGTCGTGAACCTGTAGTGGCCAACCTTTTGGCAGACATGCCTCTCTGAGTGCCTCTCTAATCCCCACCTCCAGAAGCCTACCCAATAGATTTTGCATCCTGGGGCATCAGAATGGAGGTAGGGGTGGCTAGAGCCTGGGATAGGATGCTGCTGTGAAAGGAGGTGTTAGGTCACCTCCAAGAATAACCAGGTTCACCCTGCCTTGCTTTGCAACCACTATGGTTTTCTACAGGAAGCAAGGATCCAAAGCCCTTAATTTGGCAGTAGTGCAGCCAGTGATGGATTAAATTTGGCTCTTACCAATAACACCTGACACCTCTTTCCACAGCAGCATCCTGCCCCCACACTCCAGGAGGTTGGAGCTCCCCTGCTTCCATTCTGGTGCCTCCCTTTACTAAGCACCTGGGGCTCAGGTGATTCCTAGATTCATAGAAGTAGGGTCGGAAGGGACCTTGTAGATCATCAAGTCCGACCCCCTACCCTGGGCAGGAGAGAAAACCAAGCTCAAATGACCCCAGCCAGGTAGACGTCAAGCCTCCTCTTAAAGACCCCCAGGGTAGGAGACATCACCACTTCCCTTGGCAGTTGGTTCCAGATCCTAGCCGCCCTGACTGTGAAGTAGTGCCTTTGGATGTCTAGTCTAAACTTACTCTCTAACAACTTATGGCCGTTACTCCTCATTACTCTGGGAGGCACTCGGGGGGGGGGGGGGGGCTCTCCAATTCCCCCCGGGCCTCGTAGGGTCTGCCCTGCTGTCCCCAGATCATGCGTGTGGCCCTCCTTTGGACCCTCTTGATGCTGTCCACATCCCTACTGAAGTGCAGCGCCCAGAACTGAACACAGTACTCCAACTGCGGCCTGACCAGTGTCACATAGAGGGGGAGGATCACCTCCTTGGCCCTGCTTGAGATGCATCTGTGGATGCATGACAAGGTAAGGTTAGCCCTACTGACCGTGACCTCGCATTGTCGGCCCATGTTCATCTTGGAGTCAATAATGACTCCAAGATCTCTTTCTGCCACCGTGCTCTTGAGAAGGGAGTTTCCCAGCTTACAAGTGTGCTGCTGGTTCCTACTGCCTAAGTGCAGCACCCTGCACTTGTCAGTATTGAAACCCATCCTATTTTTGTTAGCCCACCCCTGGTGCCACATACAGAAGCCATCCATGCAACTTGTGACGTACGGGGTAGGTTAGCTACCCCTGATCCAGGTTCTACACCAGCCATGTATTATGATTTTAGTTTCAGAAACCAAGGTCTAGAAATACCAAGCAGCACATTAAAGATCAAACCAGTTTCAGTCTGGAACGTACTCCAAAAATCTTTTACCTCCTATCCCTCGATCTAACCATTACTAGGGACCTACCTAAGTCATGGAGAAACAAAGGGTTTTTTGCAGCCCACCCACGGCGCACAGCCATTTTTGCAGGCATTTCACAGCAGCCCTGCCCTTCATGCTGATTGACCAAGGCCCTGGAGGCCCAACCCCCTCATCGCTGATTAGCAGACAGGGCTGCCCTTCATGCAGCCCCACCCCTTGGCATTGATTGGCAGAGAAGCCCTGGCAGGGGAAGAGGGACAAGGGGTGGCTACCTTCTTGACTGCTTCACCAGCCAGTGCCTTCCTGCCCGGCTGGCTGCAAGGGCAGGCAACAGCAGCTGCGAGGACCGCTGCCTCCCACAGAAGAACCAGCATTTTATTTTTAGTAATTTTGTTTTGGATGGGGGGTGTGATTCTGTGGGAAATTGTGGCAAACGCCATTTTTGTGGCAAACGCGATCACAGAAACCACCGTTTTTCATGGTTTCTGTGAAAATCACAAAAGCACAATTTAAGTAGGTCCCTAACCATTACACCATTTTGCTTGATCAGGCTTTCAAAGGAAAGTCAGATTAAAGCAGAAGTTCCTGCTGGAGGCTTAGAAAGGCAGAAAGGTTTCACGCCAGACCCAAAGCTACAAGGATAGCCAGGAAAGGTTTAGCATTTCATTCCACCTCTATTTAACAAAAAGGTTTCCAAACTAAAATTAAATAAAAGCATAACCTCCAGGAGCCTTTAAGAACAGTTTCTGAACGCCCATGATCACAAATGCCTCTGCTTTGCTGCTGTATGCTTCACTTTTATCAACCTTTCATCCTAAACAGCAAGTTTTTGGAATGTGTTGAACCCATAGACTCAGAGGCAGAAAATGAATGACTCCCATTCATTATTTATAAATAGAAAAGCACCATCTGAAAATAAGAGATGAATCTAGCCACTGCCATGAGAAATAATCCACAGAAATCAAGGAATACTAGACACAACAGAAAACTAGAGGAATTTGTTTAATATTTCAACATGCTTTGGAAATAAAGCCCTGGTGTTAACATACAAACTCTTGATCTCTACAGTCAACTGTTGATTAGGTTACAAATGAAAGGTTTCGAGGGTCAACAAGGCAGTTCCTTAGCTGGCAAACATCAGTACTGTAAAAGCCATCATACTATCTCGTCCAGTTTATGACTCTTGCTGCTTAATAATACATTTAAAGAGCAGGAGGATCAGGGAAGATGTGCGTTGGGCAGCAGTCCCAGTTACAAAACTGGAATGGAAATGGAAGTCACAGATAAGTACAGAAACGTGATGCTTGTTTTGAGAGTCTAGTCAGGTCCTGAACAACAAAACCAGTAAAGATTCTGGTGCTGAAAGAAATTAGTGGGAGCCCTGAAGTACAGCAACAGCTGTTGTATGGCAGAATTGAGATATACTGGTTGAATGGTGTGAAGGAATGTAGTGTCCTCCCTACTACACGGCTGTCCAACCAGCAGCCCACAAGCCCCCTGCCACACAGCAGAGAAAGGTCCAGGAGGGAGCTGCAGGGCTATCGCCCATAGCCCATGAACTACACACTGGCACTCTGTACAGTCACCCAGCCACACTGAAGTTGGACAGCCCTGTTCTATGTAATGCCAGCTTGTAGAATCAAGTCTATCACACTTTCACTTCTGTCAGGTATAAAAACATCTAAACACTTAGTTGTAATTTTTAATAAAGAAATGCTCTCACCAGGAAGCTAGTACCCTACAGAAGCAATGGAACAAACTCTACATCATCTACGGCAGTGGTTCCCAAACTGTGGTACACATACCACCAGTGGTACGCAGACAACCTGGAAGCAGTACGCGGAGGACCAGGGGGAGGCCCCACCTAAAGCACACCCAGAGCCCAGCAGCAGCCTGCTGCACACACCCAGGACCACAGCACCGTATGTTGAGCAGCACCCAGTAGGTAATTGTGTTGGGTAGAAGGGGAGAGGGGAAGATCAAGGCCTCTACAGTGATGGAGGTAGGGGGGGCAGAGGCAGGGGCTGGGGTGAATGGGCCTCCGGAGTGGGTGGTGTGACAGTCAGAGCCCCAGCAGCTCATCCAGAGGTGTGGGAGGCTCCTCACCATTGTGCACACCCCAGGGGAGACTTGTGGGGCACATACCCCCCTGGATCTGTGCACAGGGCAGAGGCAGACTGCTGCTGCAAACTGGGCTCTGCACCACACTGCCACTGGCCCAGGAGTCTCGTGTAATGCTATGTGCCAGCTGCTGGTGCCAGTGGCAGCAGGCACATGGCATCCTGTGTGGCTCTAGAGGCAGCAGTTGCATGGTGCAGAACACAGCAGCCCACTGCTCCCCAGGGGCTTTCTCCCCTTGAGCCAGCTCACCCCATCCCCGCAGCAGGGCCAACACAAAGGCAGCCTGGGCCTTTCCAGGGATGTGGGGGGGCTCCCCCCACTGGGCACATCCCGGGGTGGCCAAGTGCCTCTGCCTGCCAGGTGGTGGCAGCAAAATGGCAGGCCTGTGCCCCCTGGATACAAGTGGAGGCGGGATCTGCACCACACTACTGCTGCCTCTGGACCTGTGAGGGACACCATGTGCCCCCCACAGGCACATGCTAGCCAAGTACCTCTGCCCATTCAACGACAGCAGGCAGATGGCATCCCGCGCAGGTCAGGAGGCAGCACCACATGGTGCAGAACCCACCACTCAGCCTACCGCTCCCCGTACACAGATCCAGGGGGCACATACCACCCCCACATGCCTGCCCCGGGGTCACCCTGTCAGGAGAGCACCCCTGTGTCCCTGGAAAGGCCGAAGCTGCCTTTGTGCTGACCCTGCCGCAGGAACAGGGCCAGCCAGCCCGAGGGGAACAAACCCCCGGGAAGCAGTGGGCTGCCACCATGCTCTGCACGGCACTACCACTGCCTCCGGAGTCGCGTGGGACACCATGTGCCTGCCACTACCAGGCGGGAAGGGGATGAAGTGCAGCCAGTGCGTGGTCCAACCATGGCATCATGCAAGGCTCCTGGGCAAGCAGCAGTGTGGTGCAGAGCCCAGTTTACAGCAGGCCACCACCTCTGCCCCACACACAGACCTGGGGGCATGTGCCCCCCATGCCTGCCCTAAGGTGCACACAATGGTGGGGAGCCACAACTCCCCCAGTGCCCTTGGACGAGCCACCCGCTGCTTCACCTCATGATCCGCCCCGGTCCCAAGGTCCCATTCACCGTGGCTCCTGCCCCTGCTCCACTTCCTCCCTTACTGTGTGGGCCTTGATCTGCCCCTCTCCCCGCAACACTCCCCCTTCACAGACTTACCTACTGGGCACTGTGTGTGGCTGTGTGCATGTCTGTCTGCCTGTGTGTCTGTCACTCTCAAACCACGGCCCCCCCAGCCCTGCTGCTGTCCGTTACTCCTGACCCACAGTACCCTGCATCCTGCCAAGGTGTGCAGGGACCCCTTCCCTCCCCAGGCTCCAAACCCCCACATACCTTCTCACTAAAGACATCCCCAAAAGCATTTCTAGACAGGTGAATTTACAGTCTTTTTTTTCCAACTTACAACTGTTTTATATGGATACAGTAACTGATACAACGCTTTATGATTACTAAAGGTTTTGATGTTGTTTTAATACATAGTCTGTTACCTATGTGTATGAAAAAGTTGTTGGTGGTATTTAAGGCTGTATCATTTTAAATTTATGGTACTCAGTCTGTCAGAGTTTGGGAACCGCTGATGTATGGAATACAATCCATAACTGATGCAAAGCAAATTACAGGCACTCAGAGCAGAGTTTAGAATGCATTCTTCAAAGCTACAGATAGAAATGACCAAGGCATTAAACGAAGGTAAGTTAAACTGCCAGCGTTTTTTATTCTATACATTAAATTAAACCAAAGAGAAAGACTAACCACAGGTTTCTGCAAGATCTGAGGTTAGAAGACATCAATAGTTTGGGATCATGTCATGTTAAGAATGAGAGAAGTTTGAATGAGTCATCATCGCCACTTAGAGTATGCTCTTCATTTGTAACCAATGGGGTAAATCTGTTAGCTTTTCATTGCGTTACTGTCAATATTATTTAAATTCATGAAAATTTGTAGTGTGGGACAGTTGTATGTGACCCGCAAGCCTTGAATGGGCACTGTATTTAATAGGGGTTTTGTTTTGTGGTTTGTTTTTTTTTAATCTGCTAAGGCTTGCAATGGTAATCAGAGTCCATCCATGGGGGAAGAAATCCCTTAGGAGCACTTTGAAGATTTAAAAGTTGTATTATCGTTAGGAAAAACATGGGGGAAAAGGGTGGTTCACAGTGAATAGTAAACCTAGCACATCTTGCTTCTCAGAAATGGAAACAAAGTAGCTGTGGGTTCCCAGAGAGCAGTTTAAGGAACAACATAGGACCAGGCATCAGACCTGAATATCGGATGTACAGAATAAAAGAGTCTTCTTTACACCTCAAATTAGCTATACTCCACACAAGCCAAATATCAGCAAACAAATTTTACGTTAGCTCTGAGGAAATGCAGCCATCAAACAATATTTTATATCTGCAATATACAGCATTTTTATTTCACCAGTAGCTGACAGTAGTTTTTTGGCTATATCTGTTAAATGTGAAGATATAATAAGGGACTGAGTGGACACGCTACATAGATAAATGGAACTATACAGCTGTACATGTTCAAAGTATACTGATATTATGGCAGCAAGTAAAAAGAAGTTGATATGGTTGGTAACGTTAATAAATCCTATTTTATATATAAGGAGTTTACACGTATTGTGGTATACAATTAATGCTGAAAAACAAGACACATCTGTAATAAATAAAATGATACATAAGTTGTCCACATCATTTACTACTTTTATTAAATTTAAAATTTATGTGTTAGAAAAACAAATGTTTTTGACGTTCTCTGGGTAGTCCAAATTCAAGACAGTAACCAACAACCATCAGTAACAGATATCAGTATTATGTGATCTGATGCCGTATACATCCTATATGCACTTTCACACACATACATTAAGTTAGCTTGACTATATCAATCATTTAGGTTAAATGAACTGAAAATTAAGAATCACAATATGAATATTTCCAAAGAATGCTAGAAGTTAGAGACAGAAAAAAAACCTCATGGATCTTCCAGTCTCTTTCTCTGCCAATTCAAGCTAACTTATTACTGTATGTGGCTCTGCCCAGCCTAGGCTTCCCTGCTGTGAAGCGACAAAGTTACCACCTTGAAATGTTCCACTATCTAATGCATCTATCTGTTAGGATTGCCCCCAAACATACACACTTCGCACTAGCTGCCACTGCCATTTTTTGGGCATTTTCCTGTTACAAATGAGTCATCTTGTCACTGGAGAGGTAGCCTGCCATGTTAGACTGAGGTTAGGAAGAAGGTGGGGCAGGGTTCCACCTTAAGACCAGCTCCTTCAGAGGCATAAGCTTTCAGAGGCATAAGCTTTCACAGGCGACTGCCTACTTGGTCAGATGCTAGCATCTACTTCATCATAGCATCTGAAGTAGGCTGTTGCCTATGAAAGTTCATGCTTTTCTGAACCAACTTAAAGTCAGTGGTTTTCAACCTTTTTAGACTCTTCAGACTCCTAGCACCCCTTGAAAAAAATAGACCAAAAATCTAAACAGCTACAAAAAAAAGCAAATAAAGACCACAGCAGGACAGAATGCTTTTGACATTATGGATTCTTATTTGAAACCTCTGGATTTATCTTGTGAAATCACACATCAGTATTAGCATACCTAACTCTGCTCATATTGCATGGCACTCTTAAAAGGATCTCATGAACCCCTGGTTGAGAATCGCTACTTTAAGGTACCACCTTGTCCTATGTTTTGACTAGGTCAGAAGATTAAAATTCATTCATGTAAATATTTCCCAATAATTAACATTATTATAACCTTCCTGGAACTAGTGACCAAAGACAGGTAAAGAGAGAGTTCATGGCTGTGCCAGCATGGGAAATTCAGGTAAGAAGTGGGGGGTGAGGCAGGGGAGGACCATAGAGATTGCGCCAGTCCTCAAGGCATGGCCAGCTCCTGCTGAGCCTCAGTCTTGCCATGCAGTCAGGAGCCCGTGGGCGGGTGGGAAAGTGGCAGCAGGGCCAGATGGGAGTGGAAGCGAGCAGCATGCGGGAATGTGGGGCCTGTGCCGGTGTCTTGGGGCCAACAGGAGCAGGGCCCAGAGCGGGGCAGTAGGAGCACAGGGAGTGGGCTGGCAGGGGTCTATGGAGCCGGGCTGGTCTGCACCAGCAGGGAGAGATGGGAGCTGACCCAGCTCCATGGAGGCCCTGCCGGCTGGGACCCTGCACTCCTGCCGCCCTGCTCTGGGCCCCGCCAACGCTGGCCCTGGGACACTGGCGCAAGCCCTGCACTCCCACCCGGCTGCCACTGGCTCCCATGTGCCTCCTCACTGCCAGCCCCCATGGTACAGTTGGGGACCAGCACACAGCCCTGACCCCGCACTCACCCATTCAAGCTGAGCAGCAGCGGCAGGGG
>NW_005842522.1:214882-217461 GCF_000455745.1 Alligator sinensis
GGGGGCGCCAAGGGGCGGGGGGGAACCCAGCCATACCAGTGCCCAGTGCGCCCCGGGCCCGGGGCGGGCAGCCGCAGCAAACACTGCCCAGCAGCTGTGATCAGGGAGCCGCTTTCCTCCACGCCAAGAAGCAGTTTCTGCCCAGCTGCTGCTACCGCAGCAGCTCAGCCCCAGTGGGCAAGCCCAAAGCCGGCACGGGGCCCAGGCTAGCAACAGCAGCAGGGGAAAAGCACCCCGTGCTGCAGCCACTCGGAGCCCATGCAGGGCTGCCTGTGCCTGCTCTCTGTTGCCACTGGAGGGAGTGCTGGTGGCGGGGGCGCTTTTCCCGCCGGCACTGGCCACCATCCCTGCCACTGCTGCTCAGCTTGGATGGGCAAGTGCAGGGTGTACAGGTTCAGGGCTGTGCCCTGCTCCCTGCCTGTACCGCAGGGCTGGGGGTAAGCAGGCATGCAGGAGCACCAGCGGGGCCCAGAGCATGGTGGCAGGAGTGCCGGCTTCTGGCTGGCAGGGGCTCTATGGAGCCGGGTCAGCTCTCCCCTCTGCAGCCCAGCCCAGCCCACAGACCCCTGTCAGCCCATGCCCCACACACATATCACCCTGCTCTGGGCCCTGCTGGTACTGGCCCCGGGACATTGGTGCAGGCCCCACGCTCCCGCTCGCTTCCACTTCCTCCCTGCTGCTTTCCCCACTTTCCTGCCCCCCGCACCAGCCGGCCACTCTGCCCTACATGGCTCCCATACCCACATCCATACCCATCCCCACAAACCCCTATATGCAATCACTTCTGCAAATACAGCACAAACACACAAATCAGGACAAAAAATATTATTTTTTAAATTAAAATATAGTAATATGGGTGTTTGGTTTAAGTATGTAATGTGTTTTATTTTCCCCTAAGATGGCAAACCCTCTTCCCCAAAGGAGCACTTCCAGGTGTAAGGGGAGGGACTTCCTGTGGCAAAGGTCAGAGGTTAGGGGCGGGACATCCAGTCCCAAGAGATGGGGGGCGGGGAAGAAAGGCACCTGTCAAGGGGCAGGGCTACCCATGCGGCCCTTGACAGCTTGCCAGAACTCGATAAGCGGCCCTCTGCCCAAAATAATTGCCCACCCCTGAGCTAGGCGCTGACAATCTATGGTCAATGGACTGGATCCAGCCCACAAAGGTCCAATTTGGTTGGGGTGGGGGAAAAGGGCTGCCATTTTATACAGGCCTCATTAAAGCAGTGATTTAAAGCCTCCTGCGCTATGCCCCCAGTGCCAATTTTCCCATTTCCCATTGGAATATACCATGGGCTGTGGTGGCATCCAGTAAGAGAAGGGAAGAGAAGAGAGCAGGGAAGGGATTGGAAGCAGGGGAACTAGCAGCCTGCAGCAGCAGCCAGATCACAAACATCCAGCCCGCCAATGCAATCTGCATTAGGCTTTTTATTTATGGGTGTATGAGTAATGTAAAAATATCTAACTTAAGTATACTTTTACTAAAGAACATAGAAACTATACCTTGATTTTACTGATATACACAACTATGTCCCAGACAATCTTATTTGATTAAGAATAAGATCCCTGTGTAAGAACTTTGGCGCTACTGGTGAGATTTATGAAGAATATTCTAGTGATAATGATAAAAAACATAATGCTAGAAATCCAAACTTAATCTACACATATGCACGTAACTCCGCTCCACTTGCCCCTGAAGAAATTCTAAAAGACATAAGGACACTAGTTACACAAAATAACTCATCAGAATTAGTCATTTCAGTGATTATGCACAGCAGAGTGGATATGGGCGCTCACAACCCGACTCACTCACCATTCTCATCGAGTAAGTCTTCCTCATCATCCCCATCATTTTCCTCCTCCTCCATTGCCTCCTCTTCATCTTCCTCCTCCTCCTCTTCCATATCCTCCTGCTCCAAGTCCGGGTCCAGGTCCGGATCACTCCCTGAGATTGACTCGTCTGACATGGTTCCCAGTGGTGCTCCTTGTGCATTACCTGCTCATTTTCTTTTGTAAGGCAGCCCTGCAGGAGTAGGAGGGGGAAACAATTTAAAAAATAAAAACGTTCAAGAAAATTTAGTCATCCAAAGTTACAGATACAAAAAACAGCCAAGGAAGAACATTACAAGTTTGTGTAACTACAGCTACTATTTATCATGGACATGGAAATTCTTGAGAGAGAGACATTATGATGGGCAAAATCATTAAAGATCAGGTGATAGAAAACAATGCCCCATCTGATATATTTACAGATTTCACACACATTTCATGCCAGAGCATGAAAAATGCAGTCAATATTTAAAGATTAAGCAAACAAAGCCAGCAAGCAAACAAGGCCCTTGTGAAAGATTTCAGAATTACTAGGACATAACCCACCCATCAAAATGCAAACCCCACGTACTGTTTATTGTCTTGTATTTAACTGTAATATGTGGTTATGCAACTTTGCTTATTATTTATTGTGGAAAAAAAGAAACCTCATATTTTTCTTGCTTGTGTTAAACATTCTTCCCCTTGCTGGCTTTATTCAACCTCCTCATAACCCAGATTGTGAGCATAGTGACAGCACTTTCTCATCTACA
>NW_005842522.1:217471-223790 GCF_000455745.1 Alligator sinensis
TTTCCTTTTTTAATTTTTCCCTTTCCTCCATTGTATTCTTTACCGCTTCCCATGGATTCTCTCTATCATGCTTCCATTTCCTATCTTATCCCACCAAATTCATTCTCTCTCACAAATAAACCCAAAACATACTTAGCCATATAAAGTTTGAGATTCACCTGGACCCCAAATTCCCAGAGAAGTAAAAATCTTACTCTCAAGGACAAATATTAAAGATTGGTTACTCCAGCTTGTGTCCCTGATCTACAATTTTTTCACTTGTGCTTGCAAAAAAAAAAAAAAAATCAACACACAAAACATAAATTAGCTCTTATTTTTCAAAAAAGGAGGTTCCTAACAGGCCAGGAGGAAAATCAGTCATAATAAAGACACAAACTAAACTTATCAGCAAAGTATCATGAACATGGAGGCTTGCTGCTCTGGAAACACCACCAGTGGCTCAATTAATGTTTAACAATTTATCACGTAACCCAACACTTCTTTCTTGGTATTCTCAGAATGTCCAGGTCATGTCAATGTTTGCATTATAAATATCTACTAAGAACAGAATTGCAGGCTTCTGGCAGACAGTTTAACGGCACAATAGGATCTGATCCCCAATACCAGAATTGCACCTCATGCCATGCCATATGTGCATGGCAGGACATGTGACTTTGAATACCAGGGATCAGATCCTCATGCCCTGCCAGCACAGGGCACCCTTTCAATTCCCATGAGACAGAGCAGCAAAGCTACTCCAGGCAGGACTGCATGCGATTTCTTAACATCTATGCAAACTTTTTAAGAGGGGAAATTTTCCTTTTCTGTTATATGCCAACAATTTCTAGAACTTAAGCAAACCCCAGCACCCTTTAATAAGAAGAGTGGTTGAAAGAAAATACAAATCATAACTACTAAATGTATGGAATATTCCCAGCTGAAGTCAGACACTGAAAAACTGGGCTAGGCAAGACAAGAACAATGAGAGTATGTTTGCAAGGCAGGTGAGTATGTCTGCAAGAGAACACAAGAAAATGAAAGCAAGGGAAGAGGATAACTTAAAGGATGGTTACTGGGATTTCACTACTAGGTCCCACGTTCAACTGTGACCTTTGGAAGAAGCAAGCAGAAGTTCCCACTGTTAAGAAGCTATTTAGCAGGCTATCCAAAACAAGTCAGTTGTCTCAGTCCAGGAGCTGATGCACAAAACCAAAATATGAACTGACTTCAAATGGACAAGGGTGAACTGCATCTACTGAGTGGTGACCTCATGTCTCCCAACTCATTGCTATTTGCACCATGTTCTAGATCACAAATAAGGTAAAACTGACTGTAGGAACTATTGAAAGAGGAAAGTCTGTTCAAATCCAAAAGTCAGAGCACAAGCCAGCTTATGAGAAAAGTTTTTCCTGACAAGTGCAGTGCTAAATTCTGATGTTTATTTCAAAACAGTAGCTTATTTTCAACTCTAAAACTGCTAAATCATACCCTTCCAACTGAAATGCAGTTCTAAAAACACACTTTTTATTCAAATAGGCAAGTTGTTTCAAACCTGTAATTGTGAAGCTACTGGTATTTCCTGTATAATTCACAGGAAGAGGAGTGCTGCTCCCTCACTGGGAGTGTCTGGATTTCAGTGGGGTTGGTTTTATTTACATATTATCAAAAGTGAGATAGGTACTTTACCATGTACAGCTTCTTGCCAGAAACACACTCCACCCACCCACCCAAATGGGGGAAGGAGGAGGAAAAAATACTAATGTCACTAGGTATGAAATACACTCATTCAGAATAAGAGGTAAAATATGCTTGTCTCTGCACTGGCATTTTGCTGCGTGTCATCTGTTATGTTTCAACATGTTACATAACTAGAAAAAAATTAAAGTGGTTAAATAAAAAGGAGTGGGTCTTCCGTTTGTTGCCCTTCCATAAATAAAACATAAACCCTAAAAGCCATTAGCTGTCACACAAAGTACCTCATCAAGATTATACAGTCAAAGCTTTATTTTGATGCATAGCTTATTAAGGTAGTTTGTAATTAGTAAACATGAACATTTAAAAAACAAACCCCTTGACAAGATAATTTAGTAGTCTAACTATTATAAACCAATGCTTTCTAAAAGCTTAATTAAGCCTTCCAGGACCTCAGTGTAGTAAGAATAGTAAACTCCTCCATGTATGTTGTCGTGTAGCCGTCTCTCCTGCCCCCCATCCCCTCCCAGATCCTGGCAGCTCCCTTAAGAGTTTTCAGATCGCCCAAGCTCTGCTTCTCTAGAGGGTTCCCAGCTTGCCTGGTAAAACAGATACACAATGTGAACACTGCACAACAGGCAGGTAGGAATTGCACAGACATGAGCATGCCCTTGTTCCTCACACAGCTCTGACCCAGTTTAGGGCCTTCTACCAAGGGGAATTACATAATGTAACCAGATTGCATCTGCCTCTATTGTTTTATGGCTGAGTTATTCCAACCTGCCCCCATCTCTCACTCACATACACATATTTAATCACTGTAGGCAGGGCACTTTGCAAGAGATAAACAGATTACCTTCAAGTGATCAAAGTTACCATTCATCTGGACTTTCCAGCTGTCCCACATTAAATCAACTTGTGATCCTCCTAGCCCTAGAATGGAAGAGACAGAGGCAGAGGTGGTATCCTGAGCTATACATAGTGGGGAGGAGAATAATCAGCACCACATGAGGTAAACAGAGTCCCCCCCCCGCCCCCCCCCCCCACCACAACCCGAAGACGTGCGCCCCCCCCCCCCCACCCTAACAACAGAATTACAAGAAAAAGTGTGTGAAGTCTGCTCAAACTTCAAGAAACTGAGCTGCAGAGGTGGTCTATTCAATGAATAGACCACCTTGAAAAATTGAAACCTTGAAAAATTCCATTTTTACACAGAAATGGGAGAGGAGCCGTCATGTTTTACCACTGTGAATGAAGTTAAAGACTGCAATCAGCTGAACATCAACTAAGCATCTAAGACGGCCTCTCTCCAGATCATGATGGCCTGTCCTCCAAGGCGTATAAAAATCATTTTGTGGATTTTTTTTCCCCTCAAGGAAAAGTGTTTTAGATTGTGATATCTGTGAGGTAGTGATTGCATCTTATTCCACACTGGTACAACAGGAGTCCCAACATAAAAATAAACTAAGTACTGTTTTTTGTTTGACGACAAGGGCTTTTCTGTGATTTTAAATTTACAGAGAATTAACAACACAACCATGGCTATTTTCAAGCTTTTCAGTTTGCTCTCCAAGGGTAGCCACATTTTTTTTAAATAGCAATTTTTACATAAATTACTTGTCCCCAGGAGCTGGGCTACTAAGTGAAACACCCAAATACAACAAGAGTTCAAAATACCACACGCTGTGCACGACATCTCTCTAAAATTCTCATCGTGGGAGACACCTACATGTTGCATAGGCCCAAACTTCACTTCTTTAAATATGCAATTGAATAGAGGAAGATCACAGCCTAGACTGTGAAATAAAGCCTGATTTTCCGTAAAATGCTTGGAGTAGTTTACCCCAGAGGCAAGTGGGACACCATTGCACAGGGAATAGGCAAAGTACCAAGAGTTTAGTGAAAAATATCCCAAATGTGTAAGCCATGGATCTGTGCTTCAAAGGGGCTTTCCGTGCCTTACCAAACAAGCAATTGAGGGAGAGGGCAGGGAAGGGGAATGTTCCACATCCACCTGTCCATCTACTAACCAAATACCTGCAAAGCAGAAAAACTTGGCCCTGCAGCCCCAAGGTAACTGCAATGGGAGAGGACTCCATTTTCTCCTTCAAGCCAAGCCCAGTATTTATGGCTGGTAGCAGATTTGTCTCTTAAAGCCTGTTTTGTAACAAAGCCTTAATTAAGCTTGGTCATTGTAATCTCTGGCTATAAACAGTGTCAACAACCCTTGGAAATCCTGGAGCCCAAAACATTACAAGTTACCACTGCAGGCTAGACAGAAAATAGTGTGTGATGAGCTTTGGAGCAAAAACATTCATAAAAATCAGCGGTTCTCAAACACTTTATGGGTCACATACCATAAATTTGCTTAACTCTTGTATCTCCCTAGGATTCTGCCTTCTAGATTATAAGAAAAGAAGGTAACACTATGTCAACTACCTCCACACTATAACCTCTCCAGCACCTTAAAAGATACAGTTAAGTTGTTCTTCATTCCTTCTTCTTCCTTTTCCTCCACTTCTATTTCCCCCTTCCTTTGACCTGCTTTCTCATTACTTCCTCCGGAAGTTTGTTACATACCCCAGTTTAAGAAACACTGGTATGGACAGACAGTTAGAGGAAAGCAGGTATTCTGAGGTCAACTGCAGAAATTGGCTTCATTTTTTCACCTTGATCTGAGCCCACAAGAGGCCGAGAAGCTCGGCTATTATAGCAAAGAGGGTATGGGATGACGTTTTTGGACAAGGGGATTCCTTTTGTGTTTTCCCAGATCACTGGGAGTATCTGAAAGTGGCAGGAAGCTTTGTCTTGCAAATCTGTAACACATCTTGCAGTGTCTTGGCACTTCATAAATAACATACAGCACCTAACAGCACACAAGTGTAAAAACACACAGATGGATCATAAGAGAAGTCATTAGTTAAATTTACAAGAAGGGGGGAAAGTATTGATATCATTTGTATAATTTAAGTGATAAGGAGATTAATATTTTGCTCCTGAATTTAAAATCCAATAAAAAGGAAAATAAAATGCCGATAGTAATGACTTCACTTAGTTTAATTCTAACAATTTAAACATATTGATGTCTTCACTTTAACATAAAAGTCTGAAAAAACAATTTGTGAGGACAAGCATTTGCTTTAAAAAGTCCCAAGCAGGTTATCAAACAATATTTATGAAGCAGTAGCCTGCATGTTAATAGAAGCAAATATATTAGCTCAAGTTCTTTGGCTCAAACACATCAAGGAAATTTAGACAAGTGTTTTTTTTAAAAAAAGATACCATTATTTAACTAACTTTACTTAAATCTCCTATCTCCACTGGACTCAGCTTGCTGTCTCAGTACGCTATGACCCCAACACAACAGCTCTTCAGCAGGGGCTTGTAGATCAGTGGCAGTCCACAGAATACCTGTTGGTCTGTAGAGATGGCCAACACCCTCCTTATTTCAGCTGTTTAATCACAACAGAAGCAAATATAAACAACCCTGATTTTCTACCAGTTAATTGATGTCCTGCTACAGGAGTGTGTTTTACAGAAGAATGGGACAGAAGTGGTCTGCATAATTACAAACAGGAGGAGGAGTGTACACAACAGTATAGTGTGGTCTGGGCCCCACGTACTTAAGGGACCACCTTCTTCCTTATGCCCTATGATGATCCTTAAAGTCAGGCGAGAGCAACCTCCTGCAAGTATACCGTCAATGTGCCAAGACTGCTTGGCAAAATAAGCTGCAGGTCATTCCTGGCAGTCACTCCCCCTTGACACTGGCCAGAACCTAAGCCTGGACATCTTCCAGAAGCAGCATTAAGAACTTACAATTTGGGCAGGCATTTAGCAAACAAGGCTAGGCTGAGATATTGTTGTTTCAGGAGCTTGTTTCATACTTTATTTTAATATTCCACTTGCTTTTATATTGTCTCAAACTGCCCTGAGCCTTTGCTGAGAAGAGCAATATATCAATCAAATAAATAAATACAAAATAAACAAATAAAAGGGTGTGGTATCCACTACAAAAATACTGAACGTTTCCTATCCCCAGCACTGACAGTCCTTACATAAGAAACATTTGCCACCGGATTCACATATAAAAGTAAACACCGTGTTAAAAAGGCATCTCCACAATCCACATCAAAGCAGTATACCACTCAATAAAGAAAACTTGATAAAGAAGTAGGCTGGTAGTGTGTACCACCACAGTCCATCCTGCAAAATGTTGCTTCTGGAGAAGAGTTAAGTGCTGAGTTACTCTCAAAGGCAGGTGGCTCATCACCCCATGCAGATAAGGAAAATGGAAAGTACTCTTTACAAGGGATATAGGGTGCAAGTTGAGCAGTCCAGAGGTAGGTACCCACAGGAGCAGCTAAAGGCAGAAAAAAGGTCTGAACTGAACTTTATTGTATTATTGCAAAATTTGTGTACATAAAGCAAAAACCAACAGAAATGAGATGATCTGGGGCTTACCTAGTGAATTGCATCCGAGGGCAGGTTGGGAATGGCACCTGCTTACATAGACCAACTACTATTCTGAGGAAGGGAAAGAAACTCCCAGTGGACACAGATGAGAAGAATCTGGACTCATCCCAAAGCAATATAAGCATTAAGAGCTCCCGCTGCTGTTGGGTCATATGATTTGTGGGGAGCAGAG
>NW_005842522.1:223821-249953 GCF_000455745.1 Alligator sinensis
CCTTATGCCACTTTTGGAAGGGACTCAGGATCCAGTCCCTCACTCTTTTTAGCTAAATGAGCTCTTACTCAACAAGGCACCAGTACATTATGCAGCCTACAACTGGCCCTTCCCTGGAGACAAGAAAACAATAGGAGCCTCTGCAAGACTAGGGGGTGGGGAGAGAAGGAAAGTTAATCCTTCCCCTCTAACATGCCAGAGTGCTGGAATGGAGAGTTTGACAATCAGCATTACATAAGGCCTGACTCCCACTGTGATTCTGTACAAAAAGAGCTAACACAAATCAATGGCAGCATCTACAGATCATTACACAACCCAGGCTGGTGACAGTAGTTCTGACTGGCTGATCAATCACCTGCTGCACTGAAGCTTCCAGCAGCCAGGTCCTTCCCCTTTTTGTCCCCCATTTTATAAAGGACAAAGACACATGCTGCTACAAGCAACACCAACCTGGTATAGACGATTATCCTCTATATTTAATTATAGAATAGACAATTATCCTCTATATTTAATTTTTTTTTAAACTACTTTAAAGAAAAAAAATTCTCCTTTACAGAAGCGTCACAAAAACACTGAAATTCTCTTCAGTTATGAATGGAGCCAGTACAAATCTGCCAATTAATGTTTGATCTACACAGCGTTTTGTTGGTTTTAAATGCGATTTTAAGAACGTTAAACCAGAAAATAGGATCATTTACAATGTATGATTATCTACAGTGTACAACTAACGAATCATATATCATCACCAGGACCAATTCTAGACTGTGGGCACGTTTATATGTTCATGAATGCACTGTAGTTACTGCACATTAAGTTTAGTACTTGGTTAACCAAGCACTAAATCAATGTGCAGTAACTCACACTACTGCGCAGCAATGCCAACACATGGGTTTTTACTGACGCTTGCTGCTCATTAGCGTAATACTGCACAGTGGCATATTAGCACGGGTTTTGCCCAGCATGCTACTGTCCATTGTTATTAAGCTACTCTGCAGTAAGCATCTCATGTAGATGCGCCCTGTGAGCACATAAACTTCAGTCTAGTATTTCACTATGTACCATATTTAACTATACACTCTTTGAAGAAGGAACCATAGGGCCAAATTCAGCTCCTAGTAATGTTACTGAGAACCTGGAATAAATCTGGATGTTTCTCTACACTGACACCAGCATAACTAAACCGAATCTGGTCCACTGCCCTATTTGCTTTAAAGGATTACCATGTATATTGCTGGCTCTTGAAATGTTTGTTTCTGGGGTTTATATTTTCCATTAAAAAAAAGTGATGAATATGCATTCCCTACTACCAATCTACAAGAAAGCAGGACCAAAATAGCATTCCAGCAGTACAAACCAGCATAAGGAGAAATGTACTGTACATTTTTACAGCTTGCCCCTGCTAATCCTACAGTCACAGGAAAAACAATAGATATCCACAAAAGGAATAATAAACCAAGAGCAGGGACTTCAAAACACATGGAAAACTCAGTATCAGGACAGCTCATGTCAGATCTCCCATTGTCCATCTGCAACAATTAAGAGTTAAAAGTAAATTTACGTTGCATTAAAAAGATGTAAAATTGGAGAAAATTACTTCTCCAGTGCAGGTCAGATTTTAGTAGTTTTACTTAAATCCTTTTGAAAGCAGCTGATGAGAAAGATATATATTTTTTTCTATTTAAACACAAATGTATGCAATCTGTAGCAATTAATGGGTTGATTCCAACCAAACAGGAGAGGGCCACAGAACTGAAAAATTCTCCTGGGAGTTTAAGCTCTGTGTATCCATGAGTGGGTGGTACAATGGTATGTAACAGGCTAAGAATCAGTTATGTAAGCAGAGCTGGGCGAGTGGGCACACCCCCTATGAGCTCGAAGGGCAGAAGTTGGTCTCATAGAAAGGTCAGTCACAACAGTTCAAGAAATTGCTACAAAAATTCATCTATGACAGCAAACATTGGGATTAGCTGGCCCTGTTGATCTTCTCTTTGCACAGAATCTCATAAAAAGAGACTAAGTCTGCCCACAGACAGTGTTTTACTTTTAGCATGAGGCAGGGGGGAAAAGTCATGTTTTCTTAACACTGAATAGCCTGGTTGATCTGTCTGGTGTTCAGAGCATACAAATTCCTCTGTTTGCCACTTACTCAGGCAGATTTTATTAGTGGTGAATGAGTCACTTCCTTTGACTAGCTTTCTACCGAGGCACAAGACCTTCTATAATACAGCCTAATAGAGGAGTCAACCATATTCTAGCATACTGGTTTTCAACTTTTTCTCATTTGCAGACCCCTAAAAAATTTCAAATGGAGATGCAGACTCCTTTGAATTGTAAGTGTGGGCATTCACATACTTTTGATTAGGGGTGAACTGACAAGGATTTTTTTGGCTAATACCGATGGCCGATTATTAGCCATCCATATCGGCTGATTCTGATCCAGTAGCTGATATGGAACACAGCAGTTTGGAGAGCAGCTCTGGGGCAGTGGGTCTGTAGTGGGGAAGGAGCATGGGGGAGGGAAAGGGTAGGGGTGGCACAGATCAAGACCCCCATGGGGAGGGAGGGAGTGGGGCAGGGTCAGGCATTGCCCAGCTAGGGAGGTGAATGTAACCCTGCTGGAAGCAGGACAGACCCGCAGGCGGCTCATCTGGTGGGGCGTGGCAGGGCGGGGGGGCAGCTCCCCACATCCCTGGGGGGGGCATGTGCCCCCCAGATTTGTGCATGCTGCTCATGCCTCCCCCAGGGATATACACAGCAGCAGCAAGCCATCCCCCCTCCCTACCTTCCCTGTGCCACCTGTGGCTCTGTTCTGCTCCCGGAGTCACATTCACCGCCCTGGCTGAGCAGCGCCTGCCCCTGTCCCACTCCCTCCCTCTTCATAGGAACCTCAATCTGCCTCCACTAAGTCCTTTACCCCCTACAGACTTACTGGCCAGATGCTGCTCTACAAGCTACCAGGCTGCATTCCTGGCTGTAGGCATGCTGAAGCTGCACACATGTACTCGGCATTTACTGGTGACATTATTAGCTACACCAGCCAAAAAAAGTCAATTGCCAATAATGTTAATTTTCCTTGCATCAGTGCCAATCCAATATGTGACCAATATATCGATGCATCTCTACTTTTGAATGATCATACTCATTTTTCATGGACACCTTAGACATGCATGCCAGAGACTGGCACACAAAGGCATTTTGCTTGGCACCCACGCCTCGGGGAGGAGGCTGGGGCTGTGTTGCTGCAACAAGGATAAGACCCCTCTCAGCTCCCCTGCTGTCTACTCCTGGCATGTCAACATCTTACAAGTCAAGGTTGCAGGTGTTTTTGACACACTGCCCAAAAATGTTGCTGACCCTGCCTTAGACATAGTTTGTGGACTCCCAGGGGTCAGCGGAGCACAGGTTGAAAACCACTATTCTAGCAGACAGGACCCAATCTCATAGCATCCATAAATTATAACCAAATTGGAATAAGAACAGAATAACCATATTTCAGATGGCAGAATGTAGAAATGCTAGATTTTACATTGCTGTAAATTTTGATGCTTCACCTTTCCACCTCCTTCGTACCCACTTAAAAGTAATTCTTGGATCACAGAAATTTTGGCAGTGAAAAAAAAAAAATCCATCTGTTTCTATCTAAAAATAATAATAAAACAAGGAAATTAACAAAAAAACTTGCCACTGTTTATGGTTTGACTAAGGAATCTTGCATTCAGGCAAGAAACAGACTTCCCGGTAGGAAACCCACATGATTTCTGAGTGATCAGCTAACCAATCTAGGAAGAAAAAAAATCTCTCTGTCACCATCCTATCATAAGCTTTCAATTAGTGTATGATGCAGTCAAATTGGTTCTGTTTTCCCAGACAACCAGACATGCAAGATTTCCTCAAAGTCTAAAAATTATTTTTACTAAGTTCTACACTAAGTTAGACATGCATTTAAGAATTAAAATCCTTTTTAACTGTGAGCTTCTCACAGTTACTCACTCCTGGCATTTTTACACATGCAAGTGCCACAGCACCTGGCACTGTGACACTTGCAGTTGTATAGGTGGTGAAATGTGCGTTAGCACTGAGAAAATGGTGGCGGCACACTTTTGAACTAAAACACCTTGGTGGTGCTTTATTTTAAAAGAGCACTGCTGCCGTTTTCTGCGTGCTGACATGCATTTCGCCACTTATACAACTGCACACGGCGCAGCACAGTTCACTTCAGCTCGCATGCGGAGCGGACTCAATTAATCAAGTCTGCTCCAAAGCGGCAGATCTCCAGCATGTCGCAAGAAAAAGTACGTGTATGAATATTCTTAATTAATAAATTTTGCTTCCTGTAGATCTTTCCATGATAACATAAGCCTTAGCTGGTTTCCAATACATATATTTAGAGAGTATCTGCTGGTTGGTTCCTGGTTCTCCCTATCTCACTCCCTCAAAAAGTCTAAAATAAGAGAATAATAGGGATTCTAAACAAACCTGCACAGACTAAATATAACACCTGTCTTGCTAATATTCCTATCCTATGTTATGATACAGCTGTGCTCAAAGTCAAACATGTTTCTGCTCTTAAAAGTAGGAGCAACACTTATGGGAGCCTTGCTTCCTTTTCCAGAGCTCTAAACTTTCCTATCCAGAAAAATGTGCAATTTTGACAAGTTTGCTACTGAAAGATTCTATTTGCTTACTCTTATTGTATCTTTTTTCTGAAAAATCCTATGCTCTTGTTTAGAGAAACACATGAATATATAGCAGAAAAACACTAATCAGTAAAAACAAATGATAATTACACCAAAAAATTATGCATAATTTTCATAGTAGTTCATTTTTAGTTTTATAAAAATTTCTATACATAGTCCAAATTTTAACTTCTAAAGATATGGGAGAAAGGATCATGTTATGGCTCAACAACCCCGGCACATGCTGAGGCTCCTCCTTTTAATGGAGGACACAGAACTATGCAGGCAGTTAAGAGAACTTCAACCAATGGCCTCCTCATGGGGTAACCATTTTTCTTTTTGAGTACATTTAGGGATCATGAAAGGTATTTAAAAGACCTGCCCTATACATACTCCTCTCCTTATCCAGTAAAGCTGGGCTGCTCAGCTAACAGCCACATGTTGTACCTGGTTTAATCTGTAACCCCCAGGCACCCACGCAACTGCCACTCCCCTCACTGCTCCAGATACAGTAACAAGCAGGGTCTCCCTCAGCTCCCCTACTGCAAGGAGCAGTGTGGTGGCATAGCATGGTCCACTGTGCAGCGTGGGATCCCACAAAGGGTGAGGATGAGGCCAGGGCACCTGCGGCATAATGTCCATGTGATGTATGGTGCAGAGGTCCACGGCTCACACTAGTGCGACCTGTGTGGCATGCACCCCACAGACAATTAGAAGTTGGACAGCTCAGCAATAAAGAATGAGCAGCAATTATGCCAGCTTTCCTATAATGTGGAGCTTAAGGGAACACACATTATATAATAATAGTATCCCAGGGTGCCTATACACAAGCAGATAGGCTGCTCTGACACGCTGTAATTCCAGCAAGTCAGAGCATACCTGATTTATCAATTTTGCTGAAGCTGCTTTAATTAAAGCACCCCTCCCCCAATCCTGGAACATGTATAAATACCTCTAGTGCTCTACATATTAGGAAGGGGGCTTCTTGTCCCCAGCTCTCTCGTCTACCTTTATCTTGAATTATTACTGACTGCACTGGGACTGCCAAGTCATCTTACTAGGTCCACCCAACATTCATCTAATTGTAAGAACTATTAGACATCATTGATCTGTATTGAATTCAAGTACTTGAATAGCAACCATAACTTGATGACACTGACTGATACACTGATGACATTTTACACCACTTTATTTTTCATTCACATTTTTCAAGATTTCAGAAATGATGCAACCTAATTCATCTCTCATGAAAAGGCTTCATAATAGTGACAGAAGTGAAAAGCTTCATATGCTACTCCAACAAAATGAGAAGTTCCTTAACCATCATCCAGGTATTTAGACCATTTGGTCATAATTGTCATAAAAAGGACAATGCAAAGCCTTAATAAACTTGGTTACCATATAGATAAAAACCTGTCACCTATAATCACCTTTAATGCCAGCAATATTCAATATTAAAGTCAATATTACAAATTTTAAAAGTAGGGATAAAATACCAAGAGGGAATAGATATCTACAAAATGACAAATTTAAAACAAGACTAGAATTTATACTATGTATTTTATAGGCCTTAAGTGAGAAGGGGGTTCTCTTCTACTACATTCCACACACATAGCCCTTACAACAAATGGCTACTTAACTAAATAGTCATCCAATGGCTCAGGAGTAATCAAATTAAATTTGTATATTTTAACAATTAACCAGAATGGTCCTAGGTCAGCCAGCTGCCAAGTGATAGTGTTCAAAATCCAGGCTGGAATTCTAATTCAATTCTCATTACCATGGATCCTGGTTTTCTCTGATAAAAAAAAAAATCCCTGATTTCTGGGTTTAAAAAAGTTACCCCAAATCCACAAACCTGAAAATTGGAGAATTTTTTTTTTTTTTTTAAATCAGAGAAAACCAGGATCTCTGCGAATCATTACCTTTTCCAGAAAATGGAGCATGGTGAGGCCTGGAGAAAGGAAACCAAGTCTTATGCTATTCTACAAGCACTTTTCTTGCGAAGTAGTGAAACTGATTGTTTACAAGAGGAGAGAGGAGTTCTGATCTTCTATTAGCTGAAAAACATGGCCAAGTGACTCCCAAAAGGAGGAAGCGGGCCAAGGTGAAAAAAAATTGGTAACGGGAAAATGAATTCTCCAAGAGACAGCAAAAACCACAAGTTCACACACACACGCTTACAGTACTCAAAATACAAGCACTCTAGCAACTTTTCTAGTTTGCTGTCATAGTTATTCTGGTCTCATTTTTTCTAAGTACCGTATTTAACAGTATACAGATTGACACAGTGTATAGGTTGACCCCCAGCTTTCCAATCTGAAAGGTAAGGATTTTCATAGGCACAGTGTATAAGTAACAGTCAGGCTCAGTGCTTGGCTGGCATGGCCCCATCCCCTGCGAGCAGTGTTGCCAGCGCTGCTTGCAGGGGATGGGATTGCACCAACCAAGTGCCAGGCCCAGCACCGCCTGCAGGGGACACAGATGGGGATAGGGCTGAGTTCAGCTGACACGGCCCCATCCCCTGTGAGTGGCACTGCTGGTGCCACTCGCAAGGGATGAGGCCGTGCCAACTGAGCGCCAAGCCCAGATGAGCCCAGCCCCATCCCAGTCCCCCACAAGCAACACCAGGCTCAGCATTCAGCAGTACTGTCGCAGCAGACAGCGCCAGGCTCAGCTGGTGTGGCCCCATCCCCCGTAAGTCGAGCACCACTGACAGGGGACAGGGACAGGCCTGGGCTGAGCGCTCAGCTGGTGCAGCCTCATCCCCTGGGAGCGGCACTGGGCTCAGTGTTCAGCAGCGCCATTTGTAGCAGCCCCAACTGCTGTAAACCTGACACCACTCGCAGGGGACAGAGATAGGGCTGAGTTCGGCACTCAGCTAGTGCAGCCTCATCCCCTTTGTGTGGCACCAACAGCACTGCTCACAGGAGATGGAGCAGCACCAGCCAAGTGCTGAGCCCAGCCAAGGCCAACCACATCCCCATCCTCTGCGAGCAGCACCAGGCTCAGCGCTACTTGCAGGGGATAGGAACAGGCTCGGCACTAGGCTGGCATGGCCCCATCTCCTGCGAGTGGCACCGGCATGATGTATCAGTTGAATCTGATTTTTAAAGACATGAAAATTGAGCTTCAAAACCCGACTTATACACTGTAAAATGCAGTAGATAATTATTTTCCTGGAACCCTTTTGGTAACATCATGCTCCAACACACAGAAAGGACCAAATAAATAACAGGGTATTAAAAGCTAACAAATGCCAGCCAATTAATGTTTTTGGAATAGTATACAATGCTATCCTGAGGCATTTTATTTTTTCCTTTCCATGACAAAAGGAGCAAACTCAAATTCTTTTTATACTTCTAAAGTTGAAATGAACATTTAATGGGACCAAGAAGTCAGACACTAGTTTATAGGCTATAGATCAACGTTTCTCAACTCATGGGTCGTGACCCAAAAGTGGGTCGCAAGAATATATGAAAGGGTCACAAACAAACTTTAAAAATGGGTTCTTCTTTAAAAGGAGAAAAATGTGGAAAACTGTGGGTTTTCCTCTGCATGCTAGCAGAGTTCCAGCCTGGGCCCCCCTCCCCCCCACGCCCTGTGCTCCACACACACCCCTGCCCCACACACTGGGGGGCTGGGGCCTGGGGGAAAGGGGCAGCGGGTCAGGACTGGCCATCGATGTTTACAAATGAGTACAAATGTTTACAAACAGGTTGAGAAGCACTACTACAGATCACCAACAATTCTGATGGGAAACCTATGAGAGGCAGTCAGTACTGTCTGAGGCCCATGTACCCCAGTATACAGAGGGAACGAGAATTGATCAATAACATCTGGACCTCACTAGTCCAAACAAGTCATATGTGATCTTCTCCCAGGCACCTTCTAGTGTCATCATTACTCCTTCTATTGAACAAGATTAACGCCTAGAGACCACATTTTTGTTGAGGTGTTAAGACAGACAGACCTATGCATATTCTGTAGTAGCTTCCTGATATTCTTACATTCTGGTATGGAAAATGTTAAAATAGGCTCAAATCACAGTATAGAACACAGAGGACTAAAGCATAGGCAACTGGTAGGAGGGGCACAGGGGGGCACATGCCCCCCCAACAGGGCTATCCCTGCTGCCACCAGCTTCTGCGGGTGCTCGCCAGCCCTGTCCCCGCTGCTGCTGCTGGCTTCTGTGGGTGCCCCCCACAGACTCAGGAGGCACCAGTCACCCATGGTGTAAAGGCCACCGTTTTCCTTGAAAAACAGCATGTATAACTGCTGGCTAAGACAAATATTACCAAATCTTATGATCTTCAGAACCGATGGCTTCCAGACCAAAAAGTACCTTCTCCAAGGAATACTTCTGCAAGGATAACAGGTCTGCACAGGGTAGGTAAAATTTCAGGACTTTGATCTCAGGGGGCAGCAAGGCAGGCCCTACGAGGGGAGGATACGGGACCTGAACCTGTTCAGCCTCCACAAGAGAAGGCTGAGGGGGGATCTGGTGGCCATCTACAAAGTGACCAAGGGGGACCAGCAGGCAATGGGAGAGTCCCTAATCGCCCGAGCACTACCGGGAGTAACAAGGAACAATGGTCATAAGTTGATGGAGAGTAGACTCAGGCTAGATATCAGGAGGCACTACTTCACAGTTAGGGCGGCTAGGATCTGGAACCAACTTCCAAGGGAAGTGGTGCTCACTCCTACTCTGGGGTCTTCAAAAGGAGGCTAGATAGACGCCTAGCCAGGGTCATTTTACCCCAGCACTCTTTACTCTTTCCTGCCCATGGCAGAGGGTCGGACTTGTTGATCCGCTCAGGTCCCTTCTGACCCTACCAGCTATGAAACTATGATCAAGTTCAAAGAGCACAGTCTCACATGGTCTATTGGCATGTCTTTTACAGGCCCCTCTACAACTACAGGTAAAGACATGATGGGATCTAATTGTGATCTACACAATTGCACCTCCTGCCATACCACACATGTATGGAAGGAGGCGACTGTGGGATCACAAATCAGATGCCATCATGCCTTATTGTCCATATGGGGGAACCCAATCCCAGGCTCCCCCTGAACCTGCAAGAAGCAAGTTCCTATAGCTGGGAGCTCCTTCAGATAAGGGGCTCCCAGTTGTGAAGGAGCCCCATGCACCCCCACACCTGGGAGACCAGATGTTGCAATCTCCTAGTTGTGGGGGTGCCCCATGCACCCCACTGCTTAGAGACCACAGTAGCTGTGGTCCTCCAGCCACATGTGCATGGGGCACTCCTGTGGCAGGGAGACTCCAGCAGCTGTGGTCTCCCAGTCATGTGAGTGCATTGTGCACCCCCAACAGCTGGGAGCCCTATCAGTTGATGAGGCTTCCAGCTGTGGGGGCACGTGCTCCTGCAGCTGGGAGCCAGAGTCAACTGGGAGCTCCCAGGTTCAGGGGTGCACATGAACCCCCACAGCTGGGACCTCCAATCAGCTGACAGGGCTCCTAGCCATAGGGACACAAGCTACATGTGCAAGTTAAAGCTGGATAGAAACCAGCTATGAAGTTATTGCTGGAAAGTGTGTAATAACTTTATAGCTGGTTGGACCTTTTTAAGGCACCATAGTTAATTGGCATGTCTAGCCAGTCCACATTAATTGGGAAATTAACTAGGTAATTGCATAATACAGGTAACATGTAGAGGGGGCCTATATGCTTGGGTAGGGACCAGCCAACTTCTTCCCCTTAATCCCTTCTCTACAACATGTCATCATCATTTTATCATCAGATTTACATTTAAATGATTTTCTCCTGTTAACAGTATGAGTCATAGCAGGGTTTAAACTCCTTAAAATGGATTGGTACTATGAAGTCTTATTTTAGTCCAGCTCCCTTGAATTTTCTGTAATCTTGGGCGCATCTACATGTACCATTAATGCTATTTGGCTTTATTGCAATGTAAATTTACTACCTACAAATGCTAATTTACAGTGCAGTAAGTGCCTGCCTGTGTAGACAGTGATGCTTTACTGTACAGTAGATTAGTCTACTGCACAGTAAAGCTTTTGATGTACACATAGCCCCAAGCAGGAAACTGGAAGTGCATCTTGCAGGACCACGGTTATAATATGCTTTTGGTTTAAGACAAAACATGCTGCACACTATTCCTTCTACACCCCCAGCATCAAGGAATTTTGTTTTGCAAAGAATAAGTAATCAAAGCCCTTGTTTTGTATTTCCAAAAAGCATGTGTCCTGTGGCTCAGAGGTATTCCTTAATGTTATACATAATCTAGATAACAATGTCTCATCTTATAAATGGCTTACAGCTTCTTGGAAATTATAAGGTATTTACAGAGCTGGTGTTAAGTTTTGCCT
Organism: Alligator sinensis; assembly: GCF_000455745.1. Classification (NCBI taxonomy): domain Eukaryota; kingdom Metazoa; phylum Chordata; order Crocodylia; family Alligatoridae; genus Alligator; species Alligator sinensis. Next base: position 234,849 of record NW_005842522.1, read on the forward strand.
GTTTTCTAGGAAGAAAGCAGAAAATGTATATGATAATCCCAAAGAGGACAAGCAGCACTCCAGGTTTTACAAGTGTGTTAAGAAAGTAACCTGTCTCTGGACAGTTTACATAAACGTAGATGAATTCTGCTTCTGTGTTGGTGCTTATTTTAGCAGCGTGTCATGTAAATAAAAAAAAATGATGCCTACCTCTCAATAAATTAATGGAACAGAATAAATACTAAAAGGAAGTTCACAAGCAACAAAGCGATGTTAACCCTGCCCATTAAAGAAACAGATATTAGCATGGATTTATAGTGCTTAAAGACAGATAGTTTTCAGATTAAGTCATCAACAGTTCAACATCTGGCCTTGACTGAAAAGTTGACAGTCTTCATCCACTTTATCTCATTTTCCAAAGGAATAAGAACAATGCTCCATTTTAAAAATGAGAAAGCTCATGCTTATTCACTTATACTTAGAGTAAGCGAGATGCATCTTCTGATCCAAAGCTTACATCTCTTATTATACCTATGATCATAGCGCAGTTAACATTTGTAACTGAGGAAAAACAAAAGTTCTCAAAAGTAACCCCTTACTGTTTTATTTTAAAAAGAAAATGTCATTATTCTTTGGCTTCCTAGTTACAGTTGCTGGAGAACGTTTGCAAAAGGTTTTAGGTTTGGGGTTGGCCGTCACCCTTTGGATACATTTCAATGCTAATCTGCATAGGCTAAAAATGTTTTGAAGGAAAAAAAAGTCATTTATCTGTAAACAGGATATATCTTTGAGGATGGAATGGTAAGGACTAGGTGTTAAAATCTGAACCTGTATCTAGCATTCTCCTGCTGTTAGAAAAAAAAAAAAAATTTCAGATGCCTTCAATATTTTATTGAATATCAGCCCACCCTACCCCAACATCAAGGTCTTTTTAATTTATTTATTTACACACATTATGTAGGATTTCCTCTCTACAATATAATTGACAGAATACAACAGTATTACTTACTTGGGTACAGATATCTTTTTAAACTGCCTATGGCTTACTATAACAATCTGGGAAAATTCTTAACAATATATGACTTAACATATTTAATTGCAGCTGCTGGAGAAAGGTCTTTATGATCCTGGTACCTACTCCCAGAAAGGCAAGGAAGGGAAGGGATAAAAATCTGCTCCAAACAGGAGAATCAGGATTGGAGAAACTAGCAAGCCGACTAGTACCAAGCCAACAGGTAGAGACCTTCCATGGGGCTCTTTAATCAAGGGGCCAGAGAAGCAGGGCATTTATTTTTACTTTGGTGAAGAGGCATTTGCTATAGTTATCAACCCCAAGACAAGGGACTAGTGCAGGGGCAGGCAATTATTTCGGGAGGAGGGCCGCTTACCCAGTTTTGGCAGGCTGTCGAAGGCTGCATGGGTAGCCCAGCCCCTTGACAGGTGCCCCTCCCCCTGGTCACCATCTTGGAACCAATGTCCTAGGACCAGCACCAGTAGGGCCCAAAGCAGGGCACAGGCTGGCAGGGGTCTGTGGAGCTGGGCTGGGCTGCACCATCAGGGAGAGGGGGAGCTGGGCCAGCTCAATAGAGCCCCTGCCAGCTAGGACCCCGCACTCCTGCCACCCTGCTCTGGGCCCCGCTGGCACTGGCCCCAGGGCACCGGTGCAGGCCCCATGCTCCCACTGGTTCCCCGCCCACTCACTCCCAGTGCTCACGCCCCAGCCCTGTGGTACAGGCGAGGGGTAGTGTACAGCCCTGACCCCCTGCTCGCCAGCAGGGAAGAAGCTGGTGCTGACTGCAGGGAAAAGTGGCCCCTCGCCCTCTATGGCCAGTGCTCCCTGCTGCAGGGGCTCTCAGTCCATGCGGGGCTGTCTGGAGTAGGCACAGGCAGCCCCACGTGGGCTGCAAGCGGCTACAGCACAGGGTGCTGGCCATGGGGCGAGCAAGGGGCTGCTTTTCCCCGTGCTCAGCACCAGCTTGTAACCTGGCCCCGCTGCCAGCCTGGGCCCCAAGCCGACTCCGGGCTTACCTGTCAGCAGCAGCATCTGTGGCCCCCCTGCTTGCCGCACCAGGCAGTGTTAGCTGCTGCTGCCCGCCCAGAGCTTGCACACTGGGCAGCCCACAGGTGACAGTGGCAAACACTACCCAGCATGGCAAGCAGGGGGGGCTGCAGCTGCTGTCACCATGCGCAGCCCTGACAGGCAAGCCCGGAGCCAGTGCAGGGTCAGGTTACAAGGTGGCGCTGAGCGCAGGGGCAGAAAAAGCAGCCCCTCACCTGCCCCATGCCCAGCACCCCACGCTGCAGCCACTGGCAGTCTACCTGGGGCTATCTGGAGCAGTCACAGGCAGCCCCATGCAGGCTGCGAGCAGCTGCAGTACAGGGTGCCAGCCTCAGGGTGGGCGAGGGGCCGCTTTCCCCCCACCCATGCTCAGCTTTTCCCAGGTCCCTTTTCCCCGGGATCCCCCTTCCCTGAGGTTCTGGCATGGGGCAGCCATGTGGTCCTGGGCCAGAAGCCCCTGCTGGGGCTTCCAGCTAGGGGGGCAGGGCCAGGCAGGCCCTGCTGTTGTGGGAGCCCACCAGGCTTCCCCTGGGTCCTACTGCCCTTGGTTCCTGTAATTTTTGACAAGAACCAAGGGCAGATGAATATTAATTTTCTAAATTGTTTAGGGGCCCCACAGGCTGGATAGAATGGCGTCACAGGCCAGATTTGGTCCATGAGCCATATTTTGCCCACCCCTGGACTAGTGCTTAGCACCCTGAAGGGAAGGAGGAGAGACCTACCCTGTACCACCTACCATCCTGTTTTTGTTTTCTGTCCCCTGTGTCCAATCTAGCCAATATTATTATCCTGGACAGTCACAGGATCCCAGGATTCTAAACAAATAAAATGTTTGGAGAATCTTCCCCACCCAGATCCTCTTTATTTCACTGTGCTTAAAAATACACGTTTGTGATTTTCTTTTTTTAACAAAGGCAAAATGCACAAATCAAACCATACAGAAGGCAATTTAGGCAACTCAAAAGTCTGCCTACATTATACAGTAAAAGCTCTGTTATCTGGCACGAGTGGCGAATCGGGGGTGCCAGAGTTTTGGCTGGATGCAGAATGGAGGGGAGGGAAGGGGTGGCGGCAGCCACATGCGAAGCAGCAACAGTGCAGGGTGATGGGTGGCGGCATCAGCAGCCACATGCAAGCTAGCTCCGCCCCCCTGCATCCAGCCAGCCAGCTGGAAATTCCGGTTAGTAGAGTGTACCAGTTACTAAAATGCCAGTTAACACAGCTTTTACTGTAGCAACTTTTCATTGCAGGCCATAACCCACTGACAAAAACTCATTGTATACCAGGGCTTGTAATAAAGTTTTCACAGAGTACTGCAAACTGTCTTTTGTAGATCCTTCACCAGGGAAACTCTCCCCCAGCCAGATCTGGAACTCTGTCAGCCCTTCAATGCCATACCAGTATGCAAGAATCATAGCAAGTGAGAGAATCCCTCCAGAAGTTTGTTCTTTTCCAATTCAAATAGTACTAAACATCAACTAACAACAGTCACAGAGGGACTGATGATCTCAGGTGGTCCCTTCCAGCCCTAAACTTCTGTAAATCTATGTAGGAAGAGCATACCTACTTCCTGAATTGTGGACCACTTGGAGTCACAATAAGATCCTATATGAAAAAAAGAAACAAAACACACTCTCCCTCCCCTTCAATTAATTGCTTCCTCTCTGGTGACTAAGTGATTAACAGGGAGATAAAAATAAACAAAACTCCCCAAATAATAATATCAGTGACAAGGGGAAAATGGCTTCAAACCTCCAAGCAATCTCTAGCTCAGTTGGCCAATCCACAGCACACATGCACAAATGGCAAGGGCAGTGAACTCTGGGGAACCCAGTTAAAAAGATGCTAGTGATGGGAGTCAGGGGCAAACTCAGGAAGGGAAACTGGAGTGGCAGTCAGGAAGGTACAGGAGTTGGTGTTGGCTTGACGATTTGGGGTGACAACAGGAATAGGCAGGACTGGACAACAGCAGTAGCCGATTATTAGAGTGGTGCTGTCTCATACTTTGGACTTAACTTGTGGCACAAGTGCCAAAAAGGTTGGCTACCACTACTCTATTTGGTTCCCTGAGATGCCCCAGGCAGGACAGCAGCATGGCTTCCAACCCTATCATCAGATGTCCTTCTGGCCTCAGCTTTATGGGGTACAATGGAAGCAAACTTCTAGCTATCTCCTTGCAGTTGACCACAAACTTGCTTAATTTCACTCTGGCACCACTTGATAAAACTATGACAGATGCAAACACATTGCATCATTATACATTTGATTAACATTCAGAAAAACTATCACCACAGCCATAAGGGCTAGAAACAATGTTACCAATGAAAGATTAATTTCTGCAGAAATTAATTACTTGGGCGCCCACACTTGCATCATAAAGCTTCCCTCCCACTCACTACTGGCAGGCATACTTCTTTGAGAGCTCACCTTCAGATTCCCAAGAAACAGAGGAAGGGTAGGCATTGCAGTTTGCTAAAGAAGCCGGTCAAGGCTGGTGCAATTCCCATCTCAACCCTCTCCCCGCCAAAAGCCACAAACCACAAAAGTTTGGTGAAACCCAAACTCCATAGCTCACTTCAGGGGCATGCTTATTCCTAAAGCAATGAAAGGATACATACCAGATTTAAAAAAAAAAAACAAACAACCAAATTTCCAATTTAGTAACTAGAGTTTGAGACCCAAAAGGTCATCTAGTATTAACTCCTCTATTTCAAAGACCATACACTAAGTTTCAAATGATTATTCTTTTAACAACTCCAATAACTAGTACTGAACTAAAAATAAAAAATTCAAAAAGATATCCAAGAAGGATAGGAAACTTCACTATTTCTAGTCTGATAGTTAATCAACCACTTCTGTTAGTTAATTACACTCACTATTAAAAATCAGTGCCTTATTTCTCATTTTTAAATGTCTGGCTTTAGCTTCCAGTCTTTGGTTCCTGTCATGTCTTTCTCCACTAGATTAAAAAGCCTTTTAGTACCCCAAATATTCTGTCCTCAAGAACTTAGATGCTTCCGAGTATTCTTTTTTATAAACTAAACCAAATTCAGCTTGAAGTTGCTCATTATGAGACATTTCTTCTAGGCCTTGAATCATTTTACAGCTTTACAGCCTCAATTTTTTGAGCATCGTTTTTAAAATGTTGACACCTGAACTGGACAAAATGTTCCAGAGTCTCACTAATAACGTAAACATAAGTAAAAGTCACCTGCTTAACTTCTCCTCTTCTGTTCCTATATGCAAGGATCACATGAGCCCCTTCTTGACACAGCATTTTCCTGAGAACTAAAGGGCACTTTTACACATGCTCCATTGCAGATGTGATTAATCAAGTCTGCTGGAGCACTCTAAATAGAACGCTCCAGCGTGCTGCGGTCTTGTGTATTCAGTAGCCCATGTTTCAAAGGCGGCAAGCACACTTTAACTAAAGCTTCAACAAGCTTTAGTTAAAGCACCCCTGCTGCCATTTTGAAATGAAGGATGCTGAATACATGAGATGCTGTGGGCTTTTTAATTAAAGCAGCTCCAAGCTCCCCTCGCACATGTATAGGTGCCCTCAAATTCTTTTGCCAATTTACAAGGATCACTGAATCCTTTATAGTTTGGGCTCTTCAGGAACATCCCCCGTTCAGGAGTTGGAGCCTGAATCTTTTACTCCTAAATGAACGTCTCTACATTTGGTTGTATTAAAAGGCATTTGGTTTGGAAATGCTCAGTTTACTATGCTAGCCAAATCATTCTGTACAACTACATTCTTGCTCTCTTTCCTTGTAAAAGCATTTAACCAATCTTTGTATTATCCTTGTATTTTACCAGCAGTGATTTTATATTTATTTCTAGATCACTGATTAAAACATTAAACACTGGACCTAGCACCAGACCCTGGAAAAATCTTCACTCAATGAGTATTCCCAACTTGAAACTACGTTTGGCGAAATCTGTCAGTTAGCAAATTCTAAATCCATTTAATATCCTGTACTTTAATGATACTTTGTTGCCCTAAGCTTTTAATTAAAAAGTATTTACACAAATACTATGCAAAATACAAAGTTGATTATGTCTGCAGTTTCCTTTATAAAAATGTTAATGTCAAACAAGCCTGATTTCATTTTTTGACTAGATTTATATTCATACACTTTTTCAACTAAATCCAGAATAAGCTAGCTAATATAAAAAAATGTATATTTTTAAGTAGATATTGTTTAGCATCCTGCTTTGTTATTAAGGAACTAGAAAGTACTTCAGTATCTTCACACAACAAGTGCACACCATTTTGCTTCTTTCCAAACAGACCAGAAATACTTATTCAAACTTTAAAAATTTTCTGCATTTCTATTAACAATATTATCATTCACACTTTGTAGTGAAACTACACCATTACAATATTGTCTGTTGTTCCTCAAGTACTTAAAATATATCCTTTTTCTTGTCTTAAGCTCTAGCAGCTAGGGAAACAGGGGTCTTTAGCTTCCCTTATCAAGTTTCTGCACTTCAGAATAACAATTGCTATTCCCCTCACCCCATTTGCCCCCTTTGTTAGCATTTTTTTCTCCTAACTACTGCTTTCACTTCACTACTGAATCAGGGTGGACTTTTAGCCAACGTTATTATCTCTCTTGATTATGGAATTTTAGCTTTAAGACAACTAATACACTCTTCTTAAAGAACCCTTATTTTACTTTCAAAAATTTTGGTCTATATTTTTCCTTCCAGTTGATTTTGTTCATAATTTTCCTGAGCATTTGGAAATTAGTCCTTTTCAAGCACCAAGTATATATAATACTGATTACAACTGCTAATATGTCTGCCCATATTAAATGCAATCGGGTGATAATCACTGGTCCCTAGGCAACCAACTTCCAGCCCAGAGATAAAGACGAATTAAAAACTGCCAAAATGGAGGTCCAAAATAGTTACCATGAAAAAGTGAAATACCTTTTATCTAATATAGCTTATACATTTTGTAGCTCTAATTATAATATATATTATCTGTTAATAATGATCTGTTTAGGTTCCTTCTGACCTTAAGTACTATGATATTTTAGAAATTCTAACAATATTTTTACTACTGGCTGCATGACACTTCCAACATACAACTCCCAAACGGAAGCCCCTGGCCTATAACATTATGATTTTCTTTCCTCACAATACTAACAGGTACTCAACAAGTTACGCATCCCACTCTCTGGTTTGATTCAATAGTTGTTAACAGCCTTTTCTACCAGCGCTCCCTTGTGCTACCTTTTCATAGATAGGCCCAGAATTCTGTGATAGTAACACGCTGGGCTGGTCCAATTCTCAAGGAGCCTCTGGAAAGTGAAAGCAAGTCTTAAAATATCAAGACACGGTTCCTTATGACAGTATGGCACATTACAACCTGTCTAACATCAGACTCCTCAGGTACCTCTCCAGTATTTACCAGCTACATTCATATCCCTCCCCCTCCCCAGCCTGTCTCTCATTCACTGACTCCTCAATTTACACACATACTAGCCTCTGGCTTCTTTACTATTCATTCCATCCAGGAAGAGCACACACCAACTGCATATCCTTCCTCAGCCCAACGAAGGGTATTTAAACCATAAAGCTTGCTAAGAAGAATTTTTCCAACTGTTTAGTTGGTCTAATAAAAGGAATCAGATTTACCCAAAGAACCTTGTCTGCCTATGTCCTTTGACCAACCTGGCTACAAACTACACCCCTCTTAAAATATTAATACATTTGTGCTCACTTGCTTTTTCAGTATGTGGTCTATTTCCAAGCACATCCTAAATTAACCTAGAGGCACTAGCAATATGGCCAATTGATACAGAGATGTTGGACAGAAGCATGCATCTTAAAATTGACAACATTCTGAATTCAACCTTCTGTAACATTACTTCCAAAATTTGTCATAGAATCATAGAAAATTAGGGCTGGAAGGGACCTCAGGAAGTCTAGTCCAACCCCCTGTTCAAAGCAGGACCATACCCCAACTAGATCATCCCACCCAAGGCTTTGTCTAACCCGGTCTGAAAAACTTCCAAGGATGGAGATTCCCCAGACTGTCTGGGTAGCCTGTTCCAGTGCTTTACTATCCTCCTAGCAAGAAAGTGTTTCCCAGATATCTAACCTAAACTTCCCTTGCTGCAACTTGAGACCATTGCTCCTTGTTCTGTCATCTGCCACCACTGAAAACAGTCTAGCTCCATCCTCTTTGGAACCACCCTGCAGGTAGTTGAAGGCTGCTATTAAATCTCCTCTCAGTCTTCTCTTCTTCAGACTAAATAAGCCTAGTGTCCTCAGCCTCTCCTCATAAATTGATCATGTGGATCAACCATAAAAATCTCCTAAACAAAAAGATATTTGAGTTAAAAATACAGATCTTTCTATGATCTTCAATTTTAGATGCTAAGAGAGAAAGACCTTCTGACTGATGCTGTACCTACCAGATTTCAGCCTTCTCTTCCTGTTCTGGCTTCAGCCTAAGACTTTGTTTTTAAGAATCCATCACATTGACCAAATAAGAACAGTTATGTAGTTTCTATTAACTGATTCTGTCAATTTATAGTATGAGTTCTGTGCTAATTAGATCAAACCAGTTTTCCACAAAGAATATGATAGCAGTGTTGTTTGTCTGTAATATGTCAAAACACTACAAGACCTCCTTCAATTGCTTTTATAAAAAGTTTTAAAAGTTGTTTTTACAAAAACTCTTCAGGTTCCCTTGTTAGGTAAAGTGTTGTGTTGTGTGTGTTCTGCCCTGATCAAAGTCCTCCCCATGTTTAGTGCAAGTTTCAATATGTGTGTGGTATCTAAATGCAACTAGAGATTTAGGGAACAAGTTGTACCCATGTTGGTCTATAGACAAAAGGAATCAGAACTCAAGGTAGAGGGAATATTTTTTATTAGATTAACTAGATATTTGCAAAAAAATTGCAAGCTTTCAGGCGCACACACCCTTCTTCAGACATAAGACAAAAATTGAAAGCTTCATTCCTACCTAGGAGAAATTTTACAATCCTTGCTTCTCCTATGCCTGAAAAAGGGTGTGTGCGCCTGAAAGCTTGCAATTTTTTTGCAAATATCTAGTTGGCCTAATAAACGATATCACCTCTACTAGAGATTTAGGACTTCTTTACACTTAAATTTCTGTTGCATTCACACTACCTGCAAATCTACTCTAGCATAGAAGTTGTTATACCAATATAAAAATGTCTTTATTGGTATACCTTAATCATATTTGCAAACTGAAATAATGCCACTTTTAGCATCGTATGTGAGCATAACTATATCTATGCCAGTTATACGAGGATACAGGTATACAAGTAAAATTAAAAAAAAAAAAAAAAAAAAAATCACATCCCTTATTGACAATTATGAAGGTAAGAACTGTTTAACGGTAGAACAGGCCACAATCTTCCTGAAATTTCCACTGTGTCATTATGAAACCAGGTGATCAATTCTGTTTTCAGTTGGCCAATCATGAGTTTGAGAGACACTGCAAAAGAATACCTTCACATCAATCTTGTGCTTTAGAACCACAATATTTTTCCTTAGCAGAGTTTAAATACAATACTGAACACTCGCACATCAAAAAAATTAGAACAGTCTGTAAGAGAGTCTCTTAGTTTTGTTTCTGAGCAACCGACTAAGGCCTTATCATAGTTTTATTTGTCTTCTTCTGTGACATCTTCAGCTATCTGCACAATTATTCAGCAGTTTTCTTCTTAGACTTAGAATCAACAACAAAATAGAACACATCGCCTCTGTTTGGATGTTTGCCAACATTAAAGTCTCCTCTCTCATGTTTGACCAACTATCCTGGATTAATGACAATGCTGATCACAGTAGGCACAGACAGAAGTGATAGAATTGTTGCCTGATCAGGCCCCTGAAAGCACTCTACAGCCATGACCAAACACAAGTGCATGGCTACAGAGGGCTTTAAAAGGGCCTGATCCCACAAGAATTTGACCCTCATTACATGAGGGTTCAGATGAAGGCACCTGAAAGCAGAGCACCTTCACTGACTTGTGTCTGCACACACCGAGAACAGGGCTCAGATGACACAGCCCAATACTGTTCCTGGCACTGGTTTTCAGAATGGGAGAGGAAGAAAGGAGCAGAGAGCTTGTTTTGTAGGTTGCCCAGCTGGCCCTGGAGGGCAGGACAGGTGGATTGGAGAGCCCCCCTACCCCTCTCTGAAGCGGAGGGCTCCAGTCTACCCAACCCCACTCCAGCGTGGCTGGGGAAACCGTAGAATGGACCTACCTCCCCTGCCTTCTCCCCCACTCATCCTGAGATGGAACAGGAACAAGAGAGGGGGAGTGGAGCTAGGGGAAGAAGCTGTCAAGAAGCAGCTTTTCTTCCTGAATCAGCTCCAAATTGGAGCTCGATTCCCCACCCTCCTAACCCAAAAGCTAACGTCTGTTGGGTTGGGAGCATCAGTCTAACTCATGGCGCTTCCTGTAAAGCACCATGAGTTAGACGCCAGAGCTGCACTTCTTTCTGTGCCTACTGTTTTTCCTTTATATTTTCCTCTATTTGTTCACCCCTAGAATCTATTAGTGGATTTGTCTCAAACTTAAATTTGTAATGTGTATATCCAAAAAGTGGGGCTTCAATCCCTCATCTGAACATCTTATTTTGGGCTGCATTGAAGGTGATTGTGATGTTTCCACTTTTAGCCTAGTGTATTATTCTAGCCCCTCCTTTCTGAGATTGCTTGGTCTTGGACTCTCTGCGATATATTCAGACTCTCACCTGCCACGTCTTGATTACTGTATGATATTATTAGTCGGGAGGTATTATTTGTTTTCTACCACAGTAGGACTCTGACAACTTATGTGGGGGTTTTCTTGGGTTACCACTTCTACAAGACACCCAAGTCTTATGTCATCAATTGAAATCTCAGTCTCGTTTTTTGCATTAAACAATTTTCTTCATTTGTGAAGATTTATTTTTACATCTTTAATCAACTCCTTGTTTGAAAGGCTGTTGTTACTTCACTCCGAGTCAGGTAAGTTTTAATATTAACTTAGACAGGGATCAACTAAATCCAATCTTGTGGGTTGTACAATTTGGGACTAATCTTAATTTAATAGTTCAAATGGCAACATAACATTCCAATTTAGTCCCGTCTATAGCACCCTTTGTTTACTTTTTTCCCCTCGGTTCCCCAGTCTCCCGACGTATTCTCGCTTCCCAAGAACTCTCAAGATGCTACTGCCTCTTTAAGGGTTTTAGTGGGTAGTCTTCACCCAGGCTCCCTGACCCCTCAGCTTCTATAGAGCCTGATTGGCTCAAAACAAAGTCCAAACAAAAACAAAAACAAAAAAACCTGCTTTCGCTGCAACTTGGATGCTAGCCGCTTTCCTCACCGCGTGGCTGTCTCAGCTCCCTTCCAGTCGCAGCTCAAGTATTACCTTTGGAAGACTTTTTTTTGCCAGTGACCTCCAGCTTAACAAGATCTGCTTGAGCTCTTTTCCCTGCTCAAGCCCGGTCCTTGAGGTTTCTTTTTGTCACCGCTGTCTTCCGGGGCTTTCCGCCTAGTGATCTCTTCTACCTCTCATTCCTTCCATGCCCCACCCCTCCCCTCACAGGGTTGTTGTATCTTCACAGAACACCTGCTCCAGAAGCATCATTCTCCTTCCGTTTTTGCCTCTCTCTCCTGGTCAGTCACGTTCCCTGTGGTAAGTATTTTATTTATTGCCTGTTTCTCTTCACAGTGATGTTAACACAAAAGGGCACAATTGGCAATCATGCCATTAAAATATTGAATACTGACATTTTTGGGGTACCAAGCAGTGCCCGATTCTAACTTTAGCTGATGTTCAAGCTCTTCTAGCAATTCTTGAGTAAGACCTGAGTTACCAGAGTTCTACTACTATGACAACAGCACTGAGTACTTCTCATCTGAAGGATTAAACTCAATGCTCTCCTATTCCATTTCAACAGAAAACATTTCAATGAATGACACATTTGATCGTGAAGAATTTAAAATAAAAACTGTTTGCACTTTTCTAGCCTTTTCAGCTCAACAACTTTTGATAAATGTAAGCTTTAAATTTAGAAAAAATCTCTGTTTTAATTACTTCAGTCTTCTTGTATCTTGCCATTTACTCCAACTTCAGATGTATGGAGTTAGGCAAGATGATACATTGGTGTTTAGTCAGCAAATACTAATCATACATATACAGAGTTGATCAGCAGTCCTTCTAAATAATGAAGAGACTAAAAAGCTTCCACTTTCATTCACAACTGAAGACTGAATATCACGACCACATTCTAAAAAGGTACCACCACTTTCCTCAATTAGTTAGCAAGTCAATTTTCCCTAATCAACCACCATCTACAGTTCAAACTACTTTCTTCTATATAAATATCCAGTGAGATCTGAGTGCATTAAATCCACCCCTTTCTCCAGTCACAAATAGGAACACTCGTTCATCTTCCCCTCTAAGCTTCTAAAAGTGTGTTTTGTTTTTATTTAGTTATTATATACAAATAAATAAAACAATATTTGCTTTATATATAACAAATAAATATTATAATAATATATGTTACATGTATATACATTTCTTACAGTTTAACAGGCCTAACAAGAAACTTGTTACAACCGTGTGTGTGTGTGTGTGTGTGTGTGTGTGTGTGTGTGTGTGTGTGTGTGTGTGTGTTAAAAGTTTCCAGTTGCAACTTCATATTGGATCCCAAAGTTTCTAGTATCCAACATTTTAGATATTTATGTTCATGTACACGCTTAAGCAACAACAAAAAAAATATTTGATTTTACCGATTCAATTTATATGTTGCCCTTTGCAAAATCTCAGGGCAGCTTAATTCCATATTCCAAATATAAAAAAATCATTTTTCCCCCCACAACTTACCATAAATTTATTTGACGGAAAAAATAGAAAATAAAAAAAACAACCCACAAGAACAGGTATAATTGAAAAAGTTTTCTAAACACAATAAAAGAGCCAATTATCTAAATGTGCAGTCATTGAAGCAAATTCCTCAATACTTATTTCAATGGAATATCAAAGTAGTAACATTAGACTATAAAATATTTCACATGGATAGAATATACTCTTTTCACACATTTGAACAATGAGGTTTCTTCAAAAATACCTGAAGTATCTATACGCTTTGGGGACTAAAGTAATAGAAAAGATCAAGGCATTAAAAGAAATAAACAAACCCTTTTTGGTAGTTGAGCACAGGTATAGATAGCATCTGTAACTTTTCCCCTGAGCTGTAATAACTAGAAATACCAAGAGGAATTGTCCATAGAGAATTCACAATTTGGCTGAGAACAGGAGATTTCATTCCACACAGTATTGTTTTCCCAAAAAGTTAAGTGTCTGAAGAAAGCAAATTTAAATAAGTATCTCATCAATACTATATACAATTACATTATTAGAAAGAAGGCTGGGCAGTGTGGCACTGTAAAGACTAACCCATCATTACTGTTATTATTAGAAAGAAATACATCCTTAAGTAAATTGAACTGCTATCCATATGCAATGTTATTCGAAAATATTTACTATTTATACTTAGCACAACCTTTACATCGAGAATTTAAACCTAAGTCTGGTTTGTTCAGGAAAAAAAAAAAAAAAAAAAAAAAAAAAATCAGTAGAAGTGTTATATCCAAGTGAAAATTTGAGGGGAATTTTTGGATGCAAAAGTTACCAACTACTCAAGATGAACTTTGGCCAGGACATATTGGCTAAACACTTAGTCTCAAAAAAAAAAAAAAAAGGCTCAGGGATCTTTTCAAAAAGCAGTTTGGGAATGTGGCTTAGTGGTGAAAGGTAGCACCTAAAACCCCCTGCAACAGTGTTGAGAATTGGTTCATTATTGGCTCAGAACAGATCAGAACCTACAGCTCTATCTAACACCAAAAGACTGAATGAAAGGTTCAGGGCAAATCAAAGATTCACCTTACTTGCCCTGGCCATCTTGTTGTAACTTTGATAAGATCATGGCATGAAGTTCGGTAATAACTTCAGACTGTATATTCACAACTTGTGGCTTTATAACTGAAAAAGGTACTTTCAAATAAGTATGAGAAAGAGGATAGTGCACTAACAACTGAACATATTACCTGGATACTTTTAGTGACTATCAAAAGTTAATAGATAAATCAATAATGACATCTACTTAATACTCCACCATTAAGAGGGATGGGAAACAAGTGAAAGGCTAGCCATTCTCACCAGAGTCAAAATAAACCTGTACTAGGTGAATCTGAAAACAAGCAGGTTAAAACAACAGTCCTGAGAGAGAGACGCTAAGTTTGGTACAAACCCAGGCGCCTGCCCCTGCAATCAACGGAAAGCACCAGAATTTCACTGATGCGAACACCGATAGCATCAAAAACTTACAAAAGGTAACCGTGAACTCAAACCGACTCCACAGTGGTGAAGAGGAATCAAATGAAAAAGTAATGGTCCCAAACTGCCCTTTTAGCCCATCCACAAACATGACAGGGAAACTAAAAGTGACAAATACGATTTTCATCACCTGCTTGCCAATACTCGAGAGTTTACAACACAGGCATATTAGGGACATAAAAAAACGCTGTACAGGGGGCTGGCCCCCATCCAGTTCAGCATCCTTCCCTCAACATGCAGACAGGGAATAACCTGCCTTTCCACGCTGGGTCTCACCCTGACCTCTACCAGCTAGAGGCCAGCGCAGGCCACCCAGCAGGGGCTTAGCGCTCTCTTCCAAGGCAGGGTTTATTGTTCTCCAAATGGAGCAACTGCGGATGCACTCGTTATCACCTGGAAACAGCGAGCCCTTCCTGCGCGGGAGTCCCGGGCCTCGGGCGCCTCGTGGGGCAGGCGCCCAGCTCCCCGGGCTGCTCGGGGCAGGCGCCCGGGCTGCTTGAAGGCGGCACGAAAAGAAAGCGGTTGTTTTTCCGGCTGCGAGTGCTCTGCCCCAAAGCCCCCGGCTCTCACGGGGCGGGCCAGGAAAAGCGGGAAGAGCGAGTCCTTTGCCCCCCGCGAGCAGACGGGCTGTCCCTGAACTTCGCCACGCGTCCCCCCCCCCGGCCCTCGGCCCCCCCCCGGGGC